>NW_026891631.1:20797-54251 GCF_015708825.2 Lethenteron reissneri
GTCTGAGTGGAGTTATGAGTCTCCACGTAATGATGACGACGATGTAGCTCTAGCTGGGGCTTTACCTGGCATGTAAACAAAACAGAAATAGTTCAAAGTTGTTGTTGTTGTCACGTGTATAGCGATCCTGGATCTCTTTTGGGCCTCAGCTGAGTCATCGCCAAAAGCTGGAGCTGGCGGCCATGGAACAAGTCTGGTTCTTCACTGTGGACGAGGTCGACAAACCCCGGGGCGGCAACAACAACGACGGCTACGACACGATAACAACAACTACATCCCTGTGAGGCTCACAGAGGACACCCATAGAGACTCATAGAGACCCAAAGAGACACCCACAGAGACCCAAAGAGACCCGTAGAGACCCACAGAGACACCCATAGAGACCCACAGAGACCCAAAGAGACACCCACAGAGACCCAGAGACCCACAGAGACCCACAGAGACCCAAATAGACACCCATAGAGACCCACAGAGACACAAAGAGACACCCACAGAGACCCACAGAGACAACCCATAGAGACCCACAGAGACACCCATAGAGGCCCACAGAGACCCACAGAGACACCCATAGAGACCCACAGAGACACCCGTAGAGACCCACAGAGATCCACAGAGACACCAGAGAGACCCACAGAGACCCAAAGAGACACCCACAGAGACCCAGAGACACCCTTAGAGACCCACAGAGACCCAAATAGACACCCATAGAGACCCACAGAGACACAAAGAGACACCCACAGAGACCCACAGAGACACCCATAGAGACCCACAGAGACACCCATAGAGGCCCACAGAGACCCACAGAGACACTCATAGAGATCCACAGAGACCCACTCCCATTGAGACCCACAGAGGCACCCAAAGAGACACCATTAGACACCCACAGAGGTTTTTATTGGGTTAGAAGGCATGATTATAAATGTGTAATCTCGATTTAAAGCTTTCGTGACTGCATGGATTCATATTCTTGGTTCTTTCGGTAAAGTCACGTAGAAGGGAAATAATAAAATATTATATAAATAAAACATCAATTCTCACTGAGAATTTTATCCACCTGTCTCACCACCAGTGTCTCACCACCAGGGTCTCACTACCAGTATCTCACCACCAGTATCTCACCACCAGTGTCTCCCCACCAGAGTCTCACTACCAGTATCTCACCACCAGTATCTCACCACCAGTATCTCACCACCAGTGTCTCACCACCAGTGTCTCACTACCCAGTGTCTGACTACCCAGTGTCTCACTACCCAGTGTCTCACTACCCAGATGGATAAACGCAAAAAGGCGAACAATCCCCCCAAGTTTTAACGGCATTTGGTATTCTTGCGTCTTTCGTTAAAGTCACGTAGACAGGTTCAAAGAAAATAATAAAAATATCAGGAAGACGACCGCTTGTGTTGCGATCGAAACGTCGTAGTTTTCCGTTATTTTATTATTTATTTTCTTTGAACTAATCTTTGTGACTTTACCCAAAGGACCCAAACATATTAATTCCTGCAGTCACGAAAGCTTCAAGTCAATCATTCGGCGAGTTTAACGAAGCATTTAAACATTCGCGCAATCTAACACCCAAACAAATAGAAACCTCCGTGGTGGAAAATGGCGGCCGTGGAAAATGGCGGCCGTAGAAAATGGCGGCCGTGGAAGCCCCGACTGCTGCTGCCACCATTGAGCGTCAGACGCTCCGATTGCGACGACTCTGACCACTGGTCCGTACCTCCTCCTCCGCCTCCCCAGGTCCGCAAGGAACAGCTCCACTACCGCTACGAGGTGCAGAAGCTGATCAGCGAGGGAGGCCAGGGCCTGGTGCTGCAGTGCCTCGACCACAAAACCAAAACGCACGTGGCCGTCAAGATGCTGTCGTTGCCCCTGTGGTGAGTCCGCGGTGGCCCGCGCTCTCGGACAATAATCATCAAACGATTGGAGGCACCGCCGTGAACACTGCCACTGACTATGGACTAACTGACAAAATACTAACTGCCGTAAAACTTCTGCTATCTATAAACTAACAAAATCTTACCGTCATAAAACTGCTCCTAAACTATAAACTAACAGAATATTAACTGCCATAAAGCTACTGCTAAATATGAATTAACTAAAAAAATACTAACTGCCATAAAATTGCTGCTATGAACTAACAAATGTATAACTGCCGTAAAACTTACTGCTAACTATGAACTTACTTACGAAATAATAACCTGCCGTAAGACTACTGCTATGAACTAAAGTTAACGAAAATAATAACTGCCATACAACTATTGCTAACTATAAAATAAAAACTAACATACCCATGGAGACCCACGGAGACCCATAGAGACCCACGGAGACACCCAGATCCTTAGAGACCCACAGAGACACCCAGACCCAAAGACCCGCAGAGTAACCCGCAGAGTAACCCACAGAGACACCCAGACCCTTAGAGACCCGCAGAGTAACTGGCAGAGTAACCGGCAGAGTAACCCACAGAGACACCCAGACGTTTAGAGACCCACCCACAGAGACACCCACAGAGACCCCCAATCGCCCACAGATACCCCCACAGTCATCCAGAGACCCCCACAGAGACACCCACAGAGACACTCAGACCCTTATAGACCCAAGAAACACGCAGACTAATAGAGACCCACAGATATCCACAGAGTCACCCTCACAGAGTCACCCTCACAGAGTCACCCACACAGAGTCACCAACAGTCACCCACACAGAGTCACCGCTGATTTCGTGGCCTTCTCCCTCCCGCTGTGCAGCACCTCGACCGCGTCCCGCCAGAGGACAGAGCTGGAGGTGACCAAGGAGCTGCAGGGCAAGGCCAGCGATGAGCGCTACGGAGTCATCCGGCTCCTGGACACGTTCCAATTCCGCGGACACAATTGCCTCGTCGTCGAGCTCTTGAAGTACGCGAACCTCCCCTTCTCCCCACCCCACCCACCCACGTGCGTGTGCGTGTCCATTGCTCCGCTCGATAGTCGATTCATTTCGGAATTCATATTTGTTTGATATTCAAGCAACTAGATTTATCGATTTATCACGTTCAATTATTTCATGAGAATTTATAAAGAAAAAGGGAAATTTGTGAATGTGTGTGTCTGTTCGAAATGTTTAGCATACCTCCCAACATGTAACCAACTTGAATATTGAGGAAATATTGATAATAAAATAATAATAAAAAGTAAAAAAAACTAACCAAGTGGCACGGTCGCTTTGGGGTCCGTGTCGTGGGTCGCCCTGCGGACGTCATCATAATCGGGAAAGGGGTTTTAACGTCGTCGTCGTTGTCGTCCAACACCATGTGAGACTAGGCTCTAAGGAAAACTGTCTCGGGTGTGGACCAATCAACTTCAAGGACAGTGCATATATTATCAGAGTTATGTTATTTGTTTGCATTATGGCTGCAGGTATTGTGGTCTATGCAAACATGACTCCTTGTAAAAAAATAAAAGGTGTCAGTTTTTTTTTTATATTCTTAGGTTTTTTCGGTAAAGTCACCGTGTAGGTAAAAAATTTAAATTAATAAAAGTAAAATTAAATAAAAATCACGAAGGCAACACAAGCTTCCGTCTTCAGGTGGAACCGTGTCTTTACCGAAAAAACCTACGAATATGAATCCTTGCAGTCACGAAAGCTTCAAATCTAGGTGTCAGTTTTGTTGCCAGATAGAAGGGTAAAACAAGTATAACCCGTAAAAACAAAGTTTTTCACTATAAATCCTTTATATACGTGGCGGCTAGAGTCCTCTCGTCCTCTGGCTTGAGATGGCTGCCACCTATGGGTCAGATGATTGCATTGCACCATTAAGCAATTGGTAATTAAATATATTTTTGTCCTAAAAAGTGTAAAATTTTGGAATAAAAATTTCACGAACATTGTCACGCACAACGAGTCTGTGTGCAAAACGTCAGCTCGATTGGATCACGGGAAGTGGGTTAAAAAACGACCGAAAGATTTGCACGGTCGTAAGCGCGCAAACAAGTGAACTTAATATAAAGGATTTAAAAACAATTGTCGTCGTCGTTGTCGTCACAGGAAGAGCCTCTACGACGTGATGAGCAAAGGGAGCATCAAGCGAATCTGCGTGAGGCGCTTGAGGGAGTACACCAGGACCATCCTCGACTTCCTGCTGTACGCCAAGCGACGGGGCATCGTCCACGGAGACATCAAGCCGGTGAGCGGAGCGGTTAGTTTATTAAAAGATTTTGAACGGGTCTCAGGCACGTAGCCCGTGCCGAAAGTGGCGGGGGGGGGGTGCTGCCCGTGTGGGTGTCAATGCGTCACTTTGCGTGATTGACCCCGCTACTGGCTGGACACTCTTTTGCCGTAACCTCAGAGTGTGGAATTCCTTCTGATAGACAGCCAGTTTTGTTTCACCAGGTTTAGTTTTTCTTTTTTCACACTTTTGTTATGTAGGCTAGGCGTTAGTCACAAACCGTACCTCTCCATAACAAAGGCTCAGTCTTTTGTTATGCAGTCTATGCTTAGTCTTAAGCCTTACCATATTAATAAAAAGTGTGCCGTTCCTGGCCCTTCCCCCCTCTCCAACCATTATATATACCGCGTGGTAGCTCTTGCAATCTCTCATTTACTTGATACAGCTGTCGTGGCTGTGACGGTTCCACCTGAAGACGGAAGCTTGTGTTGCCTCCGAAACGTCGTGATTTTTTATTTTATTTTTATTTTACTTTAATTAATTTTAATTTTTTACCTACGTGACTTTACCGAAAAAACCTAAGAATATGAATCCTTGCAGTAACGAAAGCTTCAAATCTAGAATAAATTCCTTCTCCGTCTCTCCCCCTTTGTCCAGGACAACATTCTACTCACGGCGGCCGGCAAAGTGAGGGTCACCGACTTCGGGTGCAGCTGCTACCTGAAGTCTCACTGTGAGTGGCTTTGCGTGCGTGGAGATTTTTGTTTTTCAGGGTTAGTTCGCGTCAATGTCAACGTTGTGTCGTCCGACCCGCCGCCACCCGACGCAGCCACTCAGTGAGGTTCAGCGTCACGTGACCAGGACGCTCCAATTCGCTACTTGCACAGCGCCACCCGCTGTGCTGCAGAGCTCGCAAACGGGTTTTGATTCCTTACCCCTCGTACCCGTACCTGTACCCGGCCGCACCAGGGTCGCAAATGGGTTTCCCGTACCCATACTCGGCTGTACCCGTACCCGGCCAGGTAACGGGTAGGGTATGGGTATCGGGTACCCGATTGCGACCTCCTGGGATGAAGCCATGTTGCAGGCGCGGGTGGGTTGATTCTAGGAACTTGAATTGTGGGAAGAGACAAGACATTGGGAAATGAGTGACAAACGGTGACTCACCCAGTGACTCACGGTCTACCCGTACCCGTACCCGGCCGTACCCGTACCCGGCCGGGTAACGGGTAGGGTACGGGTATCGGGTACCCGATTGCGACCTCCTGGGATGAAGCCATGTTGCAGGCGCGGGTGGGTTAATTCTAGGAACTTGAATTGTGAGAAGAGACAAGACGTTGGGAAATGAGTGACAAACGGTGACTCACCGGTGACTCACGGCCTACCCATACCTGTACCCGGCCGCACCAGGGTCGCAAACGGCTACCCGTACCCGGCCGGGTTTCGGGTACAGGTACCCGTTTGCGACCCTGGTGTGGCCGGGTACGGGTACGGGTAAGGAATCAAAACCCGTTTGCGACCTCTGGGTGGTAGTGGTGGTGGTGGTAGTGGTGGTAGTGGTGGTAGTGGTGGTAGTGGTGGTAGTGGTGGTGGTGGTAGTGGTGGTAGTGGTGGTGGTAGTGGTGGTGGTGGTGGTGGTAGTGGTGGTGGTGGTGGTGGTAGTGGTGGTGGTGGTGTTAGTGGTGGTGGTGGTGGTAGTGGTGGTGGTAGTGGTTGTGGTAGTGGTGGGGTCACGGTACCTCTGGTGAAGACAATCTGGGACGACCTCTACTTCATATTCATTGTCGTTGTTGTTGTCATTGTTGTTGCTGCTGTTGTTGTTGTTGTGCAGCCCAAACCGTGGGTGGGACGTTGCCCTACATGTCCCCGGAGCTGCCGCTGGGCTACCAGGTCACGTGTGCCGTGGACATGTGGGCGCTGGGCTGCACCGTGGCCGAGATGGCCACCGGCAAGGATCTCTTTGACTCGCGCACCTACGAAGAGCACCTGCACTGCTGCATCGAGGTACGGGCTGTGGGTGGGTATAGTGGGTGGGTATGGTGGGTGGGTTTGGTGGGTGGGTATAGTGGGTGGGTATGGTGGGTGGGTGATGTGAGTACGGTGGGTGGGTGGGTAAGGTGGATGGGTGGGTATGGTGGGTGGGTACGGTGGGTATGGTGGGTGGGTATGGTGGGTGGGTACGGTGGGTATGGTGGGTGGGCAGGCAGGTCTCTATGGGTATGGGTCTCTGTTGGTCTGCACAGAGACCCACACTCATAGAGACCCATACAGACCCACAGAGACCCACACTCATAGAGACCCATACAGACACAGAGACTCATACTCATAGAGACCCATACAGACCCACGGAGACCCATACTCATAGAGACCCATGCAGACACAGAGACTCATACTCATAGAGACCCATACAGACCCGCGGAGACCCATACTCATAGACCCATACAGACCCACAGAGACCCATACTCATAGAGACCCATACAGACCCGCGGAGACCCATACTCATAGACCCATACAGACCCACAGAGACTCATACTCATAGAGACCCATGCAGACACAGAGACTCATACTCATAGAGACCCATACAGACCCACAGAGACCCACACTCATAGACCCATACAGACCCACAGAGACCCATACTCATAGAGACCCATGCAGACCCACAGAGACCCACACTCATAGAGACCCATACAGACCCATACTCATAGAGACCCATACAGACACAGAGACCCATACTCAGAGACCCATACAGACCCACAGAGACCCATACAGACCCATACAGACCCACAGAGATCCATACTCATAGAGACCCATACAGACCCACAGAGACCCATACTCATAGAGACCATACAGACCCACAGAGACCCATACTCATAGAGACCCATACAGACCCACAGAGACCCATACCCATAGAGACCCATACAGACCCACAGAGACCCATACTCATAGAGACCCATACAGACCCACAGAGACCCATACTCATAGAGACCCATACAGACCCACAGAGACCCATACTCATAGAGACCCATACAGACCCACAGAGACCCATACTCATAGAGACCCATACAGACCCACAGAGACCCATACTCATAGAGACCCATACAGACCCACAGAGACCCATACAGACCCATACAGACCCACAGAGACCCATACAGACCCACAGAGACCCACACTCATAGAGACCCATAGAGACCCACAGAGACCCATACTCAGAGACCCATACAGACCCACAGAGACCCATACTCATAGAGACCCATACAGACCCACAGAGACCCATACATACCCATACAGACCCACAGAGACCCACAGAGACCCATACAGACCCACAGAGACCCATACAGACCCATACAGACCCACAGAGACCCATACCCATACAGACCCACAGAGACCCATACAGACCCATACAGACCCACAGAGACCCATACAGACCCACAGAGACCCATACAGACCCACAGAGACCCATACAGACCCACAGAGACCCATACAGACCCACAGAGACTCATACAGACCCACAGAGACCCACAGAGACCCATACAGACCCACAGAGACCCATACAGACCCACAGAGACCCATACAGACCCACAGAGACCCATACAGACCCACAGAGACCCACAGAGACCCATACAGACCCACAGAGACCCATACAGACCCACAGAGACCCATACAGACCCACAGAGACCCACACTCATAGAATTTGATTCCCTTTCACGGCCACAATGGGCCCGCTGAGGCTACACCGGCTGTAACCCCCCCTCCTCCTCCCCCTCCTCCCCTCCTCCTCTTCCTCCCCCTCCCCCTCCTCCTCCTCCTCCCCCTCCTCCTCCTTTGGTCTTCGTCTGAAACCACGTGCAGATCCTGGGCATGCCCCCGACAAAGATGGTGGACGAAGCCCCTAACAGGACACTTTACTTTGGTGAGTCGAAGGCTCGGGCAGGCTGGCGTGTGAGTGAGCGGGTGGATGGGTAGGTGAGTGGGTGGGTGGGTGAGTGGGTGAATGGGTGGGTGAGTTGGTGGGTGAGTGGCTGGGTGAGTGAGTTGTTGGGTAGGTGAGTAGGTAGGTGAGTGGGTGGGTGAGTGGGTGGGTGGGTGGGTGTGTGGGTGGGTGGGTGGGTGAGTGAGTAGTTGGGTAGGTGAGTAGGTAGGTGAGTGGGTGGGTGAGTGGGTGAATGGGTGGATGAGTTAGTTGTTGGGTAGGTGAGTAGGTAGGTGAGTGGGTGGGTGGGTGAGTGAGTGGGTGGTGAGTGAGTGGGTGGGTGGGTTAGTTGGTATGTAGGTGGATAGGAAGGTGGGTAGTTAAGGGGATGAGTGGTCAAATTACTTTGGTGAGTCGAAGGCTCGGGCAGGCTGGCGCCAGCGACGTAACCCATTCCGTCTTGTTAGCTGGGGTGGCAGGGAGGCTCTTATAGGGTTCATTTGTGGGGGGGGTTGGGGGGGGGGCTGGGGGGGGGGTCTCTGAATATGCCGGAGGTGGGGGGTGGGGTGGGGTTTGGGGCTTTCTGTAGCGGTCGCTAGGAAGCATAGGTGGGTGTGTGTGAGCAGGTGGGTGTGTAGGTGAGTAGGTGGGTGAGTGGGTGAGTGGGTGGGTGAGTGGGTGGGTGAGTGGGTGGGTGAGTGAGTGGGTGGGTAGGTGAGTGGGTGGGTGGGTTAGTGGGTGGGTAGGTGAGTAGGTAGGTGAGTGGGTGGGTGAGTGGGTGGGTAGGTAGGTGGGTGGGGAGGTGAGTAGGTGGGTGAGTGGGCGAGTGGTTGGGTAGGTGAGTAGGTAGGGGAGTGGGTGGGTGAGTGAGTAAGATAGTGGGTGGGTGAGTTGGTATGTAGGTGTATATGAAGGTGGGTAGTCAAGTGTCTGACTGGGTATGTGGGCGACGTGTTGGCGGGTGACTCTGCGTGTGTCTCTCTGTCTCTCTGCAGACCCTGAGGGTCTCCCCTACAACGTGTCCCAGCAGAGGCCACCTGGCAGCCTGTCCCTGCACCGCGCACTGCAGGGACACCACCCTCAGCTGGTGGACTTTGTCAGCCGCTGCCTCCAGTACGAACCACACTCACCCCTCGCTCACCCCCACTCACCTCGCTCACTCACTCATCCCCACTCGCTCACTCACTCACGCCCCACTCACTCACTCGCTCACTCATCCTCCCCACTCACTCACTCATCCCCCGCTCGCTCACCCCCGCCCGCTCACCCCCGCCCGCTCACCCCCGCCTGCTCACCCCCGCTCGCTCATCCCCACTCACTCACTCATCCCCACTTCACTCACTCATCCCCACTCACTCACTCACTCACTCACCCCCGCCCGCTCACCCCCGCTCCCTCACCCCTGCCCGCTCACCCCGCCCGCTAACCCCCAGCTCACTCACTCACCCTTACTCACTCATCCCCACTCACTCATCCCCACTCACTCACTCACTCACCCCCGCCCGCTCACTCACCCCCGCCCGCTCACCCCCGCTCGCTCACCCCCGCCCGCTCACCCCCGCCCGCTCACCCCTGCCCGCTAACCCCCGCTCACTCATCCCCACTCACTCACTCACCCTTACTCACTCATCCCCACTCACTCACTCACTCACTCACCCCCACTCACTCACTCAACCCCACTCACTCATTCATCCCCACTCACTCATCCCCACTCACTCACTCGTCCCCACTCACTCATCCCCACTCACTCACTCACTCATCCCACTCACTCACTCACTCACTCACCCCCACTCACTCACCCCCACTCACTCATCTCCACTCACCACCCCACACCTGTCAACCCCTTATCAGTGCCCTACCTTACTACAGACCCAACTCAGACCTTTATTGATCACTCCGTGATCCTTACACATTTCAACGTACATCCTGCAAAGTCCCATCACAAGGAACAAACACAAACAAAAATACACAAACATTCTTGTCGTTACCCAGCATTGAAACGGCTACACTCTGTATAACCTGACAACTCAATCTCCCTGTACAAGAACACGGAATAAACCGTGCGGATTGACAGCTCTGCCACCCACTCACTACCCACCACCAATCCCCCCCACCCTCTCCATCTCCCCCCCCCCACCCTCTCCATCTCCCCACTCTCCCCCCACCCCCCACCCTGTCACATCTTCTCACCTTGTATCCATGTCACCGCGTGTGCGTCTCCTGCCACCACCAGATGGGATCCCAATCTCCGGATGACGCCTGAACAGGCGCTGGCTCACAGCTGGCTACAAACCACCCGAGCCACCACCACCAGGGCCACCACAACCACCATCCGGGGCACCCCCACCACCAGCAGGGCCACCACCACCACCATCAGAGCTACCCCCACCACCATCCGGGCCACCACCACCACCATTAGGGCCAACCCCACCACCAGAGAGACCACCCCCACCACCACCACCAGGGCCACCACCACCAGCAGCAGGGCCACCACCACCCGCAGCAGGGCCACCACCACCATCAGGGCTACCCCCACCACCCCCACCACCACCACCATCAGGGCCACCCCCACCACCACCACCACCATCAGGGCCACCCCAACTGCCACCACCACCCAGGCCACCACCACCACCATCAGGGCTACCTCCACCCCCATCAGGGCTACCCCCACCACCGCCACCACCCGGGCCACCACCACCACCTGGCCCGACACCACCAACTGGGCCACCACCACCACCACCATCAGCAGCAGCACCACTCCAGTGCAGGGCTCTGCAGCTGCTGAGCCACGGTGAGCCTCTCTCTGTGTACCTCGCCTGGTACGCAGGAGGTCGTGGGTTCGATCCCGACCCTGATGAGATGTTAACTACCTCGCCTGGTACGCAGGAGGTCGTGGGTTCGATCCCGACCCTGATAAGATGTTAACTACCTCGCCTGGTACGCAGGAGGTCGTGGGTTCGATCCCGACCCTGATGAGATGTTAACTACCTCGCCTGGTACGCAGGAGGTCGTGGGTTCGATCCCGACCCTGATGAGACTTTAACTACCTCGCCTGGTACGCAGGAGGTCGTGGGTTCGATCCCGACCCTGATAAGATGTTAACTACCTCGCCTGGTACGCAGGAGGTCGTGGGTTCGATCCCGACCCTGATGAGATGTTAACTACCTCGCCTGGTACGCAGGAGGTCGTGGGTTCGATCCCGACCCTGATGAGACTTTAACTACCTCGCCTGGTACGCAGGAGGTCGTGGGTTCGATCCTGACCCTGATGAGATGTTAACTACCTCACCTGGTACGCAGGAGGTCATGGGTTCGATCCCGACTCTGATGAGACGTTAACTACCTCGCCTGGTACGCAGGAGGTCCTGGGTTCGATCCTGACCCTGATGAGATGTTAACTACCTCACCTGGTACGCAGGTCATGGGTTCGATCCCGACTCTGATCAGACGTTAACTACCTGGGCTGGTACGCAGGAGGTCATGGGTTCGATCCCGACCCTGATGAGATGTTAACTACCTCACCTGGTACGCAGGAGGTCATGGGTTCGATCCCGACCCTGATTAGACTTTAACTACCTCGCCTGGTACGCAGGAGGTCGTGGGTTCGATCCTGACCCCGATGAGATATTAACTACCTCACCTGGTACGCAGGAGGTCATGGGTTCCATCCCAACCCTGATGAGATGTTGACTACCTCGCCTGGTATGCAGGAGGTCGTGGGCTAGATCCAGACCCTGATGAGATGTTAACTACCTCGCCTGGTATGCAGGAGGTCGTGGGCTCGATCCCGTCCCTGACGATGCCTGCTGCTGCTGCTGTATATTTGCAGTCTGCGTTTCTGTCCCCGTGGTGGTCACTGCGTGGATTCTTCTCAGGGTCCTCCAGATTTCCTCCTCCACGTTTAGAATCGGCGTCACGTACTTCGAGTATTTGACTGCCGCTATGAATGTCCACGCGATGCAGATGATGATGATGATGTCATCAGCCAACTTGATTCGGCTATCAGCTGAGATGGCCAAGTCGCTTCTGATCTCTGTGGGTCTCTGTGAGTCTATGTTGGTCTCTGTGAGTCTATGGGTCTCTGTGGGTCTCTGTGGGTCTATGGGTCTCTGTGATTATGGGTCTCGGTGGGTCTGAATGAGTCTGTATGAGTATGGGACTCTGTGGGTCTCTGTGGGTCTGTGTGGGTCTCTGTGGGTCTCTGGGTCTCTGTGATTATGGGTCTCGGTGGGTCTGTATGGGTTTGTATAAGTATTGGTCTGTATGGGTCTGTATGGGTCTCCATGAGTATGGGACTCTGTGGGTCTCTGTGGGTCTGTGTGGGTCTCTGAGTCTATGGGTCTCTGTGGGTCTATGGATCTATGGGTCTCTGTGATTATGGGTCTCGGTGCGTCTGTATGCGTCTGTATGGGTCTCTGAGTATGAAACTCTGTGGGTCTCTGTGGGTCTCTGTGGGTCTATGGGTCTCTGTGAGTCTATGGGTCTCTATGAGTATGGATCTCTGTGGGTCTCTATGAGTATCGGTCTCTGTAGATCTCTATGGGTCTCTGTCGGTCTGATGACGACGATGCTGACGATGATGACGATGACGACGATGATGACGATGATGGCGACGACGACGATGATGATGACGATGTTGATGACGATGTTGATGTTGATGATGGCGATGACGCGCTGCTGTGGTGCTGCTGCATCTCTCTCCACAGAGCGGAGCCGGAGAAGAAGCTCCCATCATCATCGTCATCATCATCGTCATCGTCGTCACCGCTCACTCAGACCTTTGGAGAGAGGACGGAGGTGGTGGAGGTGGTGGAGACGCAGGAGGAGGATGACGACAACGACGAGGAGGAGAAGGAGGAAAGGGAGCGAGGGGTCATGGCGCGTGTGGGCAGGGCGCTACGCTCAGTCCGCTCGCTCCTCAGACGCCTGATGCTCTGTGGTGGGCGGCCCACGGCAGAGTAGCGGAGTGGACCCACACTCACCACCCACACTCACCACCCACACTCAACACCCACACTCATTCACCACCCACACTCACCACCCACACTCACCACCCACACTCACCACCCACACTCAACCCACTCACCACCCACACTCACACCCACACTCACCCACCCACCACTCCCACCCACACCTCCCACCCTCACTCACTCACCACCCCCACTCACCACACTCACTCACTCACCACCCACACTCACCACCCACACTCACCACCCCACCTCACCACCCACACTCACCACACTCACCACCACCCACACTCACCTCACACACTCAACCACCCACACTCACCACCCCACACTCACCACACTCACACCCCCACACACACCACCACACTCACCACCCTCACTCACCACCCACACTCACCACCCACACTCACCACCCACACTCACCACCCACACTCACCACCCACACTCACCACCCACACTCACCACCCTCACTCACCACCCACACTCACCACCCACACTCACCACCCACACTCACCACCCACACTCACCACAACTCACCACCACCCACACTCACCACCACACTCACCACCCACACTCACCACACTCAACTACCCACTCACTCACTCACCACCCACACTCACCACCCACACTTACCACCAACACTCAATACACCACCCACACTCACCACCCGTACTCACTACCCGTACTCACCACCCACACTCACCACACCACCTACACTCACCACTCACACTCACCACACCACCCACACTCACCATACCACCCACATTCACCACACCACCCACACTCACCACCCACACTCACCACACTCACTCACCACCCACCCACACTCACCACACCGCCCACACTCACCACCCGTACTCACCATCCGCACTCACCACCAACACTCACCACACAATGGACTAGAGCCTGTCTAGCCACGTGTACGTGTGAAGAATTAGGATAGAGATAAGATAAAGTTATAATGTAATAATGTGTACATATACATCTAGACCATTGTTTGTTTATCGATTGTTGTTGCTAATAAATAAGCGGACTCAACAGAACGTTGCAATTGTGTCCGTGACCTCCTCCTGCACCTAGCCTGGCACAGCAGTCAACCCATGGCACCTGCTGGGTCTGTCCCGTGATCTCCTCCTGCACCTAGCCTGGCACAGCAGTCAACCCATGGCACCTGCTGGGTCTGTCCCGTGACCTCCTCCTGCACCTAACCTGGCACAGCAGTCAACCCATGGCACCTGCTGGGTCTGTCCCGTGACCTCCTCCTGCACCTAGCCTGGCACAGCAGTCAACCCATGGCACCTGCTGGGTCTGTCCTGTGACCTCCTCCTGCACCTAGCCTAGTGATACATAGAGACCCATAGCGACCCATAGAAACACACAGATACCCATAATGATACATAGAGACCCATAGAGATACATGTAGACCGATAGAGACACACAGATCCATATATATACATAGAGACCCACAGACACCCAGAGAGACACACACAGAGAGCCACAAAGATACTAAACTAAATGATTTAAATGTTACCAGGTAAGGAGCTATGTAGCGCTGGCAATTACAAATGATAGAAGGTCAACTAAGTGGTTGATAACATCATCATCATTGTGTGGAAATGTAGAGACACCCACAGAGTCTCAGACTCACCACACAGAGATCCACAAACTCACCACAGAGACCCACAGACTCACCACACAGACCCACAAACTCACCTCACACAGAGATCCACAAACTCACCTCACACAGAGACCCACAGACTCACCACACAGAGACCCACAGACTCACCACACAGAGACCCACAGACTCACCACACAGAGACCCACAGACTCACCTCACACAGAGACCCACAGACTCACCTCACACAGAGACCCACAGACTCACCTCACACAGACCCACAGACTCACCTCACACAGAGACACACAGACTCACCTCACAGAGACCCACAGACTCACCTCACACAGAGACCCACAGACTCACCACACAGAGACCCACAGACTCACCACACAGAGACCCACAGACTCACCACACACAGAGACCCACAGACTCACCTCACACAGAGACCCACAGACTCACCACACAGAGACCCATAGACTCACCACACAAGAGACCCACAAACTCACCACACAGAGACCCATAGACTCACCACACAGAGACCCGTGGAGACATCTTCAGGCTGAGTCGACCTCGAGGAGGCCCAGACAGGCTTCCCATTTTTCCCGCCAACGCCGCCATTCGCCCCGACCGGAAGCGGAAGTAGAATCTGGGGGTGCAGGTGGGGGGGGCGCCCAAAGAGGAGGGGCGGGAGGCGACTTCCGGGGGCGTGGTCGCGCGCGGTGACGTCACTCGGAGGGGCGTGGCTTAAGGGGGCGTGGTCACGCCCCTCGCACTGAGACGTCACCGGTGACGTCGCAATCGCCACGTGCTTCCTCAGAGTTGTAGACGCGCGTGAAGGAGACGGCAGCTTCTTACACTTGCAGCTGCTGCAGCTTCGTCATCGTCGCCTTTCCAACGACTTCTGCTGAAGCCATCCGAGCGAAACGTTTGACGAGGTGAGTTTTGTGGGTTCGTGGTGAGTGTGTGGTGAGTGTTGTGGGTTCGTGGTGAGTGTGTGGGTCCGTGTTGTGGGTTCGTGGTGAGTTTGTAGGTCCGTGTTGTGGGTTCGTGGTGAGTGTGTGTGTCCATGTTGTGGATTCGTGGTGTGTGGGTCCGTGTTGTGGGTGCGTGGTGAGTGTGTGGGTCCGTGTTGTGGGTTCGTGGTGAGTGTGTGTGTCCATGTTGTGGATTCGTGGTGTGTGGGTCCGTGTTGTGGGTTCGTGGTGAGTGTGTGGGTCCGTGTTGTGGGTTCGTGGTGAGTGTGTGGGTCCGTGTTGTGGGTTCGTGGTGAGTGTGTGGGTCCGTGTTGTGGGTTCGTGGTGAGTTTGTGGGTCCGTTTTGTGGGTTCGAGGTGAGTGTGTGGGTCCGTGTTGTCGGTTCGTGGTGAGTGTGTGGGTCCGTTTTGTGGGTTCGTGGTGAGTGTGTGGGTCCGTTTTGTGGGTTCGTGGTGAGGATGTGAGTCCATATTTTGAGTTCGTGGTGAAGAAGATGTGAGTCCGTGTTGTGAGTTTGTGGCGAGGATGGGGGTTCGTGGTGAGAATGGTGGGTTCCTGGTAGGGGGATGTGGGACAGTGGTGAGGATGTGAGTTCGTGTTGTGACTCTCTACACCATCTCCACCCCTTCCCCCCCTCCCACAGCTTTCCACACAGAGACCTTGGAGACTGCTGCATGAGAGGAGCCACTCTGAGCATCATCACCATGGATGTACGCATGGGCCCCTACTCTCGACTTACCAACACCACCCTCACTTACCAACACCACCCTCACTTAGCAACACCACCCTCACTCACAAACACCACCCACACTTACCAACACCACCCTCACTTACCAACACCACCTTCACTTACAAACACCACCATCCCTTACGAACACCACCCACACTTATGATCACCACCCACACTTATGAACACCACCATCCCTTATGAACACCACCCACACTTATGAACACCACCGGCACTAAACTGGTCCTGGGCCTCCCCCAGGTCGACTCAGCCTTAAATGAGTACCTGGTGCGGTGTGTAAACATCGCCACTGGGGAGACAAAGGCGGTCGGGCGTGGTGCTGGCCACCCACCCCCTCGTGTGCCGTGCCGGCCTTCATAGGTGATACTCGCTAACAGCACTTGCCCCTACAGTCTGTTGAGGCTACACGGGGGATCTTCATCTTTGTCTTTGTGCGTGTAGACGAGCCAAGCTGGAGCGAGGAGGAGGGAGGGAGTCTCTGGCAACACGTGGAGCGCGCTGTCCGCAGCCGGCACCGGCCCCATCCGCAGCAAATCGCCTCGAGGTGAGAACAGCAGTGAGAGCAAACATGGCCACGGTGAATGGGGGGGGAAGTCACTACCGCCATGTTGCATGGGGGACTTCACGGTGGCCATGTTGCTTAGGGGACTTTGTGGCAGCCATGTTGCATGGGGTACATCACTACGGCCATGTTGCATGGGGGACGTCACTATGGCCATGTTACGTGGGGGATTTCACGGTGGCCATGATGCATGGGGGTCTTTAGGGCGGCCATGTTGCATGAGGAATGTTATGATTGCCATGTTACATGGGGGATGTCACGGCAGCCATGTTGCAAGGGGGACTTTTTTGCGGCCATGTTACATGAGGGATGTCACTGCGGCCATGTTGCATGGGGGACTTTATTGCAGCCATTTTGCATGAGGGATGTCACTGCGGCCATGTTATATGGGGGAATTCATTGTGGCCATTTTGCATTAGAGATTTCATGATGGCCATGTTGCATGGGGGTTGTCATGGTGGCCATGTTGCATTTGGGATGTTGCATGGGTATTTGGCTGCCGGTATATATTTCCACGTGATGAAGATGATGATTTCAGCCAGAGAGGTTGGGTGGGTGGGTGAATGTTTGGGTGGATGAATGGGTGAGTGGTTGGGTGGGTGAGTGGTTGGGTGGGTGGATGTTTGGATGGGTGGGTGAGTGGTTGGGTGGGTGAGTGGTTGGGTGGGTGAGTGGTTGGGTGGGTGAGTGAGTGGGGTGGGTGAGTGGGTGGATGTTTTGGTGGATGGGTGAGTGGGTGGGTGAGTGGGTGAGCGAGTGGTTGGGTGGGTGAGTGGTTGGGTGGGTTAGTGGTTGGGTGGGTGAGTGGTTGGGTAGGTGAGTGGTTGGGTGGGGCCTTAGCGGCCAAAATAAAAAAAAATAGTTTAATCTAGATTTGAAGTTTTCATGACTGCAGGGATCCATACTCTTTGGTTCTTTTGGCGAAGTCATGCCTGTACTGAAAGAACCAAAGAGTTTATATAGTTTAGTTTTAGTATGGGTCTCTGTGGGTCTTTATGGTTCGATATGAGCATGGATCTCTGTGGGTCTCTATGGATCTATGAGTATGGGTCTCTATGGTTCTATATGAGTATGGGTTTTGTGGGTCTCTGTGAGTCTGAGTGGAGTGATGAGTCTCCACGTGATGATGACGACGATGTAGCTTTAGCGGAGGCCTTACCTGGCATGTAAACAAAACAGAAATAGTTCAAAGTTGTTTTTGTCACGTGTGCAGTGATCCTGGATCTCTTTGGGCCTCAGTTGAGTCATCGCCAAAAGCTGGAGCTGGCGGCCATGGAACAAGTCTGGTTCTTCACTGTCGACGACGACAACGACGGCTACGACGACGATAACAACAACTACATCCCTGTGAGTCTCACAGAGACACCCATAGAGACCCACAGAGACCCACTTCCATTGAGACCCACAGAGACACCCATAGAGACCCACTCCCATTGAGACCCACAGAGACACCCATAGAGACCCACAGAGACCCACTCCCATTGAGACCCACAGAGACACCCATAGAGACCCACAGAGACCCACTCCCATTAAGACCCACAGAGACACCCATAGAGACCCACAGAGACCCACTCCCATTGAGACCCACAGAGACACCCATAGAGACCCACAGAGACCCACTCCCATTGAGACCCACAGAGACACCCATAGAGACCCACAGAGACCCACTCCCATTGAGACCCACAGAGACACCCATAGAGACCCACAGAGACCCCAACTCCCATTGAGACCCACAGAGACACCCATAGAGACCCACAGAGACCCACTCTCATTGAGACCCACAGAGACACCCATAGAGACCCACAGAGACCCACTCCAATTGAGACCCACAGAGACACCCATAGAGACCCACAGAGACCCACAGAGACACCCATAGAGACCCACTCCCATTGAGACCCACAGAGACACCCATGGAGACCCACAGAGACACACACAGAGACCCACAGAGACACCCATAGAGACCCAAAGAGACACACACAGAGACCCAGAGACACCCATAGAGACCACAGAGACCCACTCCCATTGAGACCCACAGAGGCACCCATAGAGACCCACTCCCATTGAGACCCACAGAGACACCCATAGAGACCCACTCCCATAGAGACCCACAGAGACACCCATGGAGACCCACAGAGACACACACAGAGACCCACAGAGACACCCATAGAGACCCAAAGAGACACACACAGAGACCCAGAGACACCCATAGAGACCCACAGAGACCCACTCCCATTGAGACCCACAGAGGCACCCAAAGAGACACCATTAGACACACACAGAGGTTTTTATTGGGTTATAAGGCATGATTATAAATGTGTAATCTCGATTTAAAGCTTTCGTGACTGCATGGATTCATATTTTTGGTTCTTTCGGTAAAGTCACGTAGAAGGGAAATAATAAAATAATAAAAATGTATTAATTAAACATAAATTCTTATTGAGAATTTTATCCACCTCTGTCTCACCACCAGTGTCTCACTACCCAGTGTCTCACCACCAGTGTCTCACTACCCAGTGTCTCACTACCCAGTGTTTCACCGCCAGTGTCTCACCACCCAGTGTCTCACTACCCAGTGTCTCACCACCCAGTGTCTCACTACCCAGTGTCTCACTACCCAGTGTCTCACCACCAGTGTCTCACTACCCAGTGTCTCACCACCCAGTGTCTCACTACCCAGTGTTTCACCGCCAGTGTCTCACCACCCAGTGTCTCACTACCCAGTGTCTCACCACCCAGTGTCTCACTACCCAGTGTCTCACTACCCAGTGTCTCACCACCAGTGTCTCACTACCCAGTGTCTCACCACCCAGTGTCTCACTACCCAGTGTTTCACTGCCAGTGTCTCACCACCCAGTGTCTCACCACCCAGTGTCTCACCACCCAGTGTCTCACTACCCAGTGTCTCACTACCCAGTGTCTCACCACCGGTGTCTCACTACCCAGTGTCTCACCACCAAGTGTCTCACCACCAGTGTCTCACTACCCAGTGTCTCACTACCCAGTGTCTCACCACCAGTGTCTCACCACCAGTGTCTCACTACCCAGTGTCTCACCACCAGTGTCTCACCACCTAGTGTCTCACCACCCAGTGTCTCACCACCCAGTGTCTCACCACCCAGTGTCTCACTACCCAGTGTTTCACCGCCAGTGTCTCACCACCAGTGTCTCACCACCAGTGTCTCACTACCCAGTGTCTCACCACCAGTGTCTCACTACCCAGTGTCTCACTACCCAGTGTTTCACCGCCAGTGTCTCACCACCCAGTGTCTCACCACCAGTGTCTCACTACCCAGTGTCTCACCACCCAGTGTCTCACCACCAGTGTCTCACTACCCAGTGTCTCACTACCCAGTGTCTCACTACCAGTGTCTCACCACCAGTGTCTCACCACCAGCCTCTGACTACCCAGTGTTAATTCTAGATTTGAAGCTTTCGTGACTGCAAGGATTCATACTCTTAGTTGTTTCGGTAAAGTCACGTAGGTAAAAAAGTGAAATTGAAATGAATAAAAATAAAATAATAAACGTCGTGAATTATTATTATTTAATTTTTATTAATTTTTATTTAACAGCATTCGGTATTCTCGGGTCTTTCGTTAAAGTCACGTAGACAGGTTCAAAGAAATAATAGAAATATCAGGAAGACGACCGCTTGCGTTGCGATCGAAACGTCGCAGTTTTCCGTTATTTTTATTATTTATTTTCTTTGAACCAATCTTTGTGACTTTACCGAAAGACCCAAAAATATTAAATCCTGCAGTCACGAAAGCTTCAAGTCAATCATTCGGCGAGTTTAACGAAGCATTTAAACATTCGCGCAATCTAGCACCCAAGCAAATAGAAACCTCCGTGGTGGAAAATGGCGGCCGTGGAAAATGGCGGCCGTGGAAGCCCCGACTGCCGCTGCTGCCACCACCATTGAGCATCAGGCGCTCCGATCGCGGCGACTCTGACGACCGGTCCGTACCTCCTCCTCCGCCTCCCCAGGTCCGCAAGGAGCAGCTCCACTACCGCTACGAGGTGCAGAAGCTGATCGGCGAGGGAGGCCAGGGCCTGGTGCTGCAGTGCCTCGACCACAAAACCAAAACGCTCGTGGCCGTCAAGATCCTGTCGCTGCCCTTGTGGTGAGTCCGCGGTGGCCCGCGCTCTCGGACAATAATCATCAAACGATTGGAGGCACCGCCGTGGACACTGCCATTGACTATGGACTCGCTAACAAAATACTAACTGCTGCAAACTACACCCACAGAGACATCCAAAGAGACACCCACAGAGACCCACAGAGACACCCACAGAGACACCCAGACCCTTGGAGACCCACAGATACACCCAGACCCTTGGAGACCCACAGATACACCCAGACCCTTAGAGACCCACAGATACACCCAGACCCTGAAAGACCCACAGATACACCAAGACCCTTAGAGACCCACAGAGACACCCACAGAGACACCCACACAGAGACACCAACAGAGACACCCACAGAGTCACCCAGTCACCCACACAGAGTCACCCACAGAGACCCCCACAAAGTCACACACAGAGACCCCCACAGAGACACCCACAGAGTCACCCCACAGAGTCACCCACAGAGTCAGCCACACAGAGTCACCGTTGATGTCGTGGCCTCCCCCCTCCCTCTACGCAGCACCTCGACAGCGTCCCGCCAGAGGACGGAGCTGGAGGTGACCAAGGAGCTGCAGGGCAAGGCCAGCGATGAGCGCTACGGAGTCATCCGGCTCCTGGACACGTTCCAATTCCGCGGACACAATTGCCTCGTCGTCGAGCTCTTGAAGTATGCGAACCTCCCCCCCCACCCCTCTACCCACGTGCCTTTGCGTGTCCATTGCTCCGCTCGATAGTTGATTTATTTCGGAATTCTAGATTTGAAGCTTTCGTGACTGCAAGGATTCATATTCATAGGTTTTTTTTCGGTAAAGTCACGTGGGAAATTTTTTTTAAATTAATAAAAGTAAAAATAGAATAAAAATCACGACGTTTCGGAGGCAACACAAGCTTCCGTCTTCAGGTGGAACCGTCACAGCACGACAGCTGTATCAAGTGAAGACAAATTAAATGTCACTTGATACAGCAATCGTTCTGTGACGGTTCCACCTGAAGACGGAAGCTTGTGTTGCCTCCGAAACGTCGTGATTTTTATTTTATTTTAATTTTACTAATTTTAATTTTTTACCTACGTGACTTTACCGAAAAAAACCTAAGAATATGAATCCTTGCAGTCACGAAAGCTTCAAATCTAGAAGGTGTCAGTTTTGTTGCCAGATAGAAGGGTAAACAAGTATAACCCGTAAAAACTAAGTTTTTCAATCTAAATCCTTTATATGCGTGGCGGCTAGAGTCCTCTCGTCCTCTGGCTTGAGATGGCTGCCACGTATGGGTCAGATGATTGAATTGCACCATTAAGCAATTGGTAATTAAATATAATATTTTTGTCACGGGAAGTGGGTTAAAAAACGACCGAAAGATTTGCACCGTCGTAAGCAAGCAAGCAAGCAAGCGAACTTAATATAAAGGATTTAAAAACAATTATCGTCGTCGTTGTCGTCACAGGAAGAGCCTCTACGACGTGATGAACAAAGGGAGCATCAAGCGAATCTGCGTGAGGCGCTTGAGGGAGTACACCAGGACCATCCTCGACTTCCTGCTGTACGCCAAGCGACGGGGCATCGTCCACGGAGACATCAAGCCGGTGAGCGGAGCGGCTAGTTTATTAAAAGATTTTGAACGGGTCTCAGGCACGTAGCCCGTGCCGAAAGTGGCGCGGGGGGGGTGCTGCCCGTGTGGGTGTCAATGCGTCACTTTGCATGGACACTCTTGCCATAACCTCAGAGCGTGGCATTCTTCTCTGTCCCTCCCCTTTGTCCAGGACAACATTCTGCTCACGGCGGCTGGCAAAGTGAGGGTCACCGACTTCGGCTGCAGCTGCTACCTGAAGTCTCACTGTGAGTGGCTTTGCGTGCGTGGAGCTTTTTGTTTTCAGGGTTAGTTCGCGTCAACGTCAACGTTGTTTTGTCCGACCCGCCGCCACCCGACGCAGCCACTCAGTGAGGTTCAGCGTCACGTGACCAGGACGCTCCAATTCGCCACTTGCACAGCGCCACCCGCTGTGCTGCAGAGCTCGCAAACGGGTTTTGATTCCTTACCCCTCGTACCCGTACCCTACCCGTACCCTACCCTACCCGTACCCGGCCCGCACCAGGGTCGCAAATGGGTACCCGTACCCGGCTGTACCCGTACCCGGCCGGGTAACGGGTAGGGTACGGGTATCAGGTACCCCATTGCAACCTCCTGGGATGAAGCCACGTTGCAGGCGCGGGTGGGTTGATTCTAGGAACTTGAATTGTGAGAAGAGACAAGATGTTGGGAAATGAGTGACAAACGGTGACTCACCCAGTGACTCACGGTCTACCCGTACCCGTACCCGGCCGCACCAGGGTCGCAAATGGATACCTGTACCCGTACCCGGCCGGGTATCGGGTACAGGGACCCGTTTGCGACCCTGGTGCGGCCGGGTACGGGTAAGGAATCAAAACCCGTTTGCGACCTCTGGGTGGTAGTGGTGGTAGTGGTGGTAGTGGTGGTGGTAGTGGTGGTGATAGTGGTGGTGATAGTGGTGGTGGTAGTAGTGGTGGTGGTAATGGTAGTGGTGGTGGTAGTAGTGGTGGTGGTAATGGTAGTGGTGGTGGTGGTAGTGGTGGTGGTAGTGGTGGTGGTGGTAGTGGTGGAGTGGTGGTGGTGGTAGTGGTGGTAGTGGTGGTGGTGGTCGTGGTGGTGGTAGTGATGGGTCACGGTACCTCTGGTGAAGACAATCTGGGATGACCTCTACTTCATATTCATTGTCGTTGTTGTTGTCATTGTTGTTGCTGTTGTTGTTGTGCAGCCCAAACCGTGGGTGGGACGTTGCCCTACATGTCCCCGGAGTTGCCGCCTGGGCTACCAGGTCACGTGCGCTGTGGACATGTGGGCGCTGGCTGCACCGTGGCCGAGATGGCCACCGGCAAGGATCTCTTTGACTCACGGACATTGAAGAGCACCTGCACTGCTGCATCGAGGTACGGGCTGTGGTGGGTACGGTGGGTGTTGGGGGGTGGGGCAGGCAGGTCTCTATGGGTCTCTGTTGGTCTGCACAGAGACCCATACTCACCCACAGAGACCCATACAGACCATACAGACCCACAGAGACCCATACAGACCCACAGAGACCCATACTCAGAGAGACCCATACAGACCCACAGAGACCCATACAGACCCACAGAGACCCCATACAGACCCATACAGACCCACAGAGACCCATACTCATAGAGACCCATACAGACCCACAGAGACCCATACAGGGCCCATACAGACCACAGAGACCCATACAGACCCACAGAGACCCATACAGACCCACAGAGACCCATACAGGCCCATACAGACCCACAGAGACCCATACAGACCCACAGAGACCAATACAGACCCACAGAGACCCATACAGACCCACAGAGACCCATACAGACCCCACAGAGACCAATACAGACCCACAGAGACCCCATACAGACCCACAGCGACCCACACGCATAGAATTTGATTCCCTCTCACGGCCACAATGGGCCCGCTGAGGCTACACCGGCTGTAACCCCCCTTCCTCCTCCTCCCCCCTCCTTCTCCTCCTTTCCCTCCTCCTCCTCCTCCTCCTCCTCCCTTCCCTCCTCCTCTTTCCTCCTCCCCCTCTCCTCCCCCTCCTCCCCCTCCTCCTCCCCCCCCCCTCCTCCTCCTCCCCCTCCTCCTCTCCCTCCTCTCCCTCCTCCCCTCCTCCCCTCCTTTGGTCTTCGTCTGAAACCACGTGCAGATCCTGGGCATGCCCTCGACAAAGATGGTGGACGAAGCCCCTAACAGGACACTTTACTTTGGTGAGTCGAAGGCTCGGGCAGGCTGGTGTGTGAGTGAGCGGGTGGATGGGTAGGTGATGTGGGTGGGTGGGTGAGTGGGTGGGTGGGTGGGTGAGTGGGTGGATGGGTGAGTGGGTGTGTGAGTGAGTTGTTGGGTAGGTGAGTAGGTAGGTGAGTGGGTGGGTGAGTGAGTTGTTGGGTGGGTGAGTGAGTTGTTGGGTAGGTGAGTGGGTGGGTGAGTGGGTGGGTGAGTTGTTGGGTAGGTGAGTAGGTAGGTGAGTGGGTGGGTGAGTGAGTTGTTGGGTAGGTGAGTGGGTGGCTACGTGAGTGGGTGGGTGAGTGGGTGGAATAGTGGGTGGGTAGGTGAGTAGGTAGGTGAGTTGGTGGGTGAGTGGGTGGGTGGGTGAGTGACTTGTTGGGTAGGTGAGTAGGTAGGTGAGTGGGTGGGGTAGGTGAGTGGGTGGGTGAGTGAGTGTTGGGTAGGTGAGTAGGTAGGTGAGTGGGTGGGTGGGTAGATGAGTGGGTGGGTGAGTTGTTGGGTAGGTGAGTAGGTAGGTGAGTGGGTGGGTGAGTTGTTGGGTAGGTGAGTGGGTAGGTGAGTGGGTGGGTGAGTGGGTGGATGAGTGGGTGAGTTTTTGGGTAGGTGAGTCGGTTAGGTGAGTGGTGGTGAGTGGGTGGGTGAGTGGGTGGATGAGTGAGTTGTTGGGTAGGTGAGTAGGTAGGTGAGTGGGTGGGTAGGTGAGTGGGAGGGTGGGTGAGTGGGAGGGTGGGTGAGTGGGTAGGTGAGTGGGTGGGTGAGTAGGTAGATGAGTGAGTGAGTGAGTGGGTGGTGAGTGGATGAGTGGGTGGGTGAGTGGGTATGTAGGTGGATAGGAAGGTGGGTAGTTAAGTGGATGAGTGGTCAAATTACTTTGGTGAGTCCAAGGCTCGGGCAGCTGGCGCCAGCGATGTGACCCATTCCGTCTTGTTAGCTGGCGGTGGCAGTGAGGCTCTTATAGGGTTATTTTGTGGGGAGGGGTTGGGGGGGGTGCTGGGGGGGGTCTCTGAATATGCCGGAGGTGGGGGGTGGGGTGGGGTTTGGGGCTTTCTGTAGCGGTCGCTAGGAAGCATAGGTGGGTGTGTGAGCAGGTGGGTGGGTAGGTGAGTGGGTGGGTGAGTGGGTGGGTGAGTGGGTGGGTGAGTGGGTGGGTGAGTGGGTGAGTGGGTGGGTGGGTGAGTGGTTGGGTAGGTGAGTAGGTAGGTGAGTGGGTGGGTGAGTGGGTGGGTGAGTGGGTGGGTGAGTGGGTGGGTGAGTGGGTGGGTGAGTGGGTGAATGGGTGGGTGAGTGGGTGGGTGAGTGGGTGAGTGGTGTGGGTGAGTGATTGGGTGGGTGAGTAGGTAGGTGAGTGGGTGAGTGAGTAAGTGGAATAGTGGGTGGGTAGGTGAGTGGGTGAGTAGGTGGATGAGTGAGTGGTTGGGAAGGTGAGTAGGTAAGGGAGTCAGTGGGTGGCTGAGTGAGTGGGTTAGTGGGTGGGTACGTGAGTGGGTGGGTGGGTGAGTTGATATGTAGGTGAGTAGGTAGGTGAGTTGGTATGAAGGTGGGTAGTCAAGTGGCTGACTGGGTATGTGGGCGATGTGCTGGCGGGTGACTTTGCGTGCGTCTCTGTCTCTCTGCAGACCCTGAGGGTCTCCCCTACAACGTGTCCCAGCAGAGGCCACCTGGCAGCCTGTCCCTGCACCGCGCACTGCAGGGACACCACCCTCAGCTGGTGGACTTTGTCAGCCGCTGCCTCCAGTACGAACCACACTCACCCCTCGCTCACCCCTCGCTCACCCCGACTCGCCCCCACTCGCTCATCCTCACACCACTATCCTCACTCACTCACTCATTCCCACTCGCTCACCCCCACTCACTCACCCCCCACCCGCTTATCCCCACATCACTCACCCCCACTCACTCATCCCCACTCACTCATCCCCACTCACTCACTCATCTCCACTCACTCACTCACTCACTCACCCCCACTCACTCACTCATCCCCACTTACTCCTCATCTCCACTCACTCACTCAACCCCACTCACTCACTCACTCAACACCATTCACACACCCCCACTCACTCACTCATCCCCACTCACTCACTCATCCCCACTCACTCACTCACTCACTCACCCCCACTCACTCACTCACTCAACCCCACTCACTCACTCACTCACCCCCACTCACTCACCCCCACTCACTCACTCAACCCCACTCACTCACTCATCCCCACTCACTCACTCACTCACCCCCACTCACTCACTCACTCAACCCCACTCACTCACTCACCCCCACTCACTCACCCCCACTCACTCACTCAACCCCACTCACTCACTCATCCCCACTCACCACCTGTCAACACCTTATCAGTGCCCTACCTTACTACAGCTCTGCCACCCACTCACCACCCACCACCACTCCCTCCCCCCTCTCCATCTCTACCCCCCCTCCCCCCACGCCACCATCTCCCCACTCTCCCCCCACCTCCCACCCTGTCACATCTGCTCACCTTGCCCCTGTCCACCACGTGGTGTGCCTCTCCTCCTCCTCCTCCCACCACCAGATGGGATCCCAATCTCCGCATGACGCCGGAACAGGCGCTGGTTCACAGCTGGCTACAAACCACCACCACCAGCACCAGCACCACCATCCGGGGCACCCCCACCACCAGCAGCAGCAGCAGAGCCACCAGCAGCAGCAGCATCAGGGCCACCACCACCACCACCAGCAGCAGCAGAGCCACCACCAGCAGCAGCAGCAGCAGCATCAGGGCCACCACCACCAGCAGCAGCAGCACCATCAGGGCCACCACCAGCAGCAGCAGCAGCAGCAGCAGAGCCACCATCAGGGCCACCCCCACCACCACCACCACCCAGGCCACCACCACCACCACCATCAGCGCTACTCCCACCACCGCCACCATCTGTGCCACCACCACCACCTGGCCCGACACCACCAACTGGGCCACCACCACCACCTGGCCCGACACCACCAACTGGGCCACCACCACCATCAGCAGCAGCACCACTCCAGTGCAGGCTCTGCAGCTGCTGAGCCACGGTGAGCCTCTCTCTGTGTACCTCGCCTGGTACGCAGGAGGTCGTGGGTTCGATACCGACACTGACGATGCCTGCTGCTGCTGCTGTATATCTGCAGTCTGCGTTTCTGTCCCCGTGGTGGTCACGGCGTGGATTCTTCTCAGGGTCCTCCAGATTTCCTCCTCCACGTTGAGAATCGGCGTCACGCACTTCGAGTATTTGACTGCCGCTATGATGCAGATGATGATGATGATGTTATCAGCCCACTTGATTCGGCTATCAGCTGAGATGGCCAAGTCACTTCTGGTCTACGTGGGTCTATGGGTCTCTGTGGGTCTCTGTGGGTCTATGGGTCTCTGTGGGTCCACTATGGGTCTCTGTGGGTCTGTATGGGTCTCTGTGGGTCTCTGTGGGTCTGTGGGTCTCTGTGGGTCTCTGTGGGTCTCTGTGGGTCTGTGTGGGTCTGTGTGGGTCTCTGTGGGTCTGTGTGGGTCTGTGTGGGTCTCTGTGGGTCTGTGTGGGTCTCTGTGGGTCTATGGGTCTCTGTGATTATGGGTCTCGGTGGGTCTGTATGGGTCTCTATGAGTATGGGACTCTGGGGTCTATATGGGCTCTGTTAGTATGGGTCTCTGAATATGGGTCTCTATGAGTATCGGTCTCTGTAGATCTGTATGGGTCTGTATGAGTGTGGGTCTCTGTGAGTCTGATGCTGACGACGACGACGATGATGATGACGTTGATGATGACGATGTTGATGATGATGTTGATGATGATGTTGATGATGACGATGTTGATGATGATGTTGATGATGATGTTGATAATGATGTTGATGATGATGTTGATGATGATGTTGACGACGACGACGATGATGATGACGATGATGATGATGTTGATGACGATGATGACGATGTCGTTGATGATGATGCGCTGCTGTGGTGCTGCTGCCTCTCTCTCTCCACAGAGCGGAGCCGCAGAGAAGCTCCCATCGTCATCATCATCATCGTCATCATCATCGTCATAGTCACCGCTCACTCAGACCTTTGGAGAGAGGACGGAGGTGGTGGAGGTGGTGGAGACGCAGGAGGAGGATGACGACAACGACGAGGAGGAGAAGGAGGAAAGGGAGCGAGGGGTCATGGCGCGTGTGGGCAGGGCGCTACGCTCAGTCCGCTCGCTCCTCAGACGCCTGATGCTCTGTGGTGGGCGGCCCACGGCAGAGTAGCGGAGTGGACCCACACTCACCACCCACACTCACCACCCACACTCACCACCCACACTCACCACACTCACCACTCACACTCACCACCCACACTCACCACACTCACCACTCACACTCACCACCCACACTCACCACCCACACTCACCCACTCACACTCACCACCCTCACTCACACTCACCCACACTCACCACACACACTCACCACACATACTCACACCCACGCTCACCACCCACACTCACTCACCACCCTCCCCACCCACACTCACCACCCACACTCACCACCCACACTCACCACCCACACTCACCACCCACACTCACCACCCACACTCACACACCACCCACACTCAGCACACCACCCACACTCACCACCCACACTCACCACACTCACCACCCACACTCACCACCCACACTCACCACACCACCCACACTCACCACCCACACTCACCACCCGCACTCACCACACCACCACACTCACCACACCACCCACACTCACACCCAACTCACCACCCACACTCACACACCACCCACACTCACCACCACCCACACTCACCAAAACACCCACACTCACCACCCACACTCACAGCCACAATCTCCACCCACACGCACCACCCCACACTCACCACACTCACCACCCACACTCACCACCCACACTCACCACACCACCCACACTCACCACCCACACTCACCACCCACACTCACCACACCACCCACACTCACCACACCACCCACACTCACCACCCACACTCACCACCCACACTCACCACCCACACTCACCACACCACCCACACTCACCACACCACCCACACTCACCACCCACACTCACCAGCCACAATCTCCACCCACACTCACCACCCACACTCACCACACTCACCACCCAGACTCACCACACTCACCACCCACACTCACCACACACACTCACCACCCACACTCACCACACTCACTGACCACACACACTCACCACTCACACTCACCACACCACCCACACTCACCACCCACACTCACCACCCACACTCACCACACCACCCACACTCACCACCCACACTCACCACCCACACTCACCACACCACCCACACTCACCACACACCACCCACACTCACCACCCACACTCACCACCCACACTCACCACACCACCCACACTCACCACACCACCCACTCACCAACCACCCACACTCACCACCCCACACTCACCAGCCACAATCTCCACCCACACTCACCACCCACACTCACCACACTCACCACCCACACTCACCACCCACACCACCACACCACCCACACTCACCACACTCACCACCCACACACCACACCACCCACACTCACCACACCCCCACACTCACCACCCACACTCACCACACTCACCACCCCACTCACCACACCACCCACCTCACCACACCCCACCCACTCACCACCCACACTCACCAGCCACAATCTCACCCACACTCACCACCCACACTCACCACACTCACCACCCAGACTCACCACACTCACCACCCACACTCACCACACACTCACCACCCACCTCACCACACTCACTGACCACACACACTCACCACTCACACTCACCACACCACCCCACTCACCACCCACACTCACACACTCACTCACCACACCATCACACTCACCACACTCACCACACCCCCACCCACACTCACCACCCACACTCACCACACCACTACACTCACCACCCACACTCACTCACCACCCACACTCACTCACCACCCACACTCACCACCCACACTCACTCACCACCCACACTCACTCACCACCCACACTCACCACCCACTCACCACCACCCACTCACCACACCCACCCCACCACCACACTCACCACCCACTCACCACTCACTCACCACACACACTCACCACACACACTCACCACCCACACTCACCACACTCACACACCCACACTCACCACACCCACCACCGCACTCACCACCCGTACTCACCACCCGCACTCACCACCCACACTCACCACTCACCACACACTCACCACCCGTACTCACCACCGCACTCACCACCACACTCACCACACAATGGACTAGAGCCTGCCTAGCCACGTGTACGTGTGAAGAATTAGGATATAGATAAGAAAAAGTTACAATGTAATAATGTGTACATATACATCTAGACCATTGTTTGTTTATCGATTGTTGTTGCTAATAAATAAGCGGACTCAACAGAACGCTGCAATTGTGTTTGTTGTGGCGAGATGCTGCTGCCTGGGGTCTCAGGTGACTTGGGTCCAATGTTGACTACCTCGCCTGGTACACAGGGGGTCGTGGGTTAAATTCTGACCCTGGTGAGATGTTGACTACCTCGCCTGGTACACAGGAGGTCGTGGGTTAAATTCCTACCCCGGTGAGATGTTGACTACCTCGCCTGGTACACAGGAGGTCGTGGGTTAAATTCTGACCCTGGTGAGATGTTGACTACCTCGCCTGGTACACAGGAGGTCGTGGGTTAAATTCTGACCCTGGTGAGATGTTGACTACCTCGCCTGGTACACAGGAGGTCGTGGGTTAAATTCTGACCCTGGTGAGATGTTGACTACCTCGCCTGGTACAGGAGGTCGTGGGTTAAATTCCGACGGTGAGATGTTGACTACCTCGCCTGGTACACAGGAGGTCGTGGGTTAAATTCTGACCCTGGTGAGATGTTGACTACCTCGCCTGGTACACAGGAGGTCGTGGGTTAAATTCTGACCCTGGTGAGATGTTGACTACCTCGCCTGGTACACAGGAGGTCGTGGGTTAAATTCTGACCCTGGTGAGATGTTGACTACCTCGCCGGTACACAGGAGGTCGTGGGTTAAATTCCGACTCTGGGAGATGTTGACTACCTCGCCTGGTACACAGGAGGTCGTGGGTTAAATTCCGACCCTGGTGAGATGTTGACTACCTCGCCTGGTTCACAGGAGGTCGTGGGTTCAATTCCGACCCTGATGAGATGTTGACTACCTCGCCTGGTACACAGGAGGTCGTGGGTTCAATTCCGACCCTGATGAGATGTTGACTACCTCGCCAGGTACACAGGAGGTCGTGGGTTCAATTTCGACCCTGATGAGATGTTACTTATCCACACTACAAATGCAATCACCTTCGCTAGCTACTGCCATAGGCTCCCATGTTACCCGCCCTCCACATTCCCTACACGACATAAGCATCCCTACCTATCCACACTACGCATTACAATCACCCTCACCGGCCACTCCCATAGAGCTCCCTTAGGCTCCCACGTTACCAGCCCTCCATATTCCCTACACGACATAAGCATCCCTACCTATCCACACTACGCATTACAATCACCCTCACCGGCCACTCCCATAGAGCTCCCATAGGCTCCCACGTTACCAGCCCTCCATATTTCCTACATGACATAAGCATCCATACCTATCCACACTACGCATTACAATCACCCTCGCCGGCCACTCCATAGAGCTCCCATAGGCTCCCACGTTACCAGCCCTCCATATTCCCTACACGACATAAGCATCCCTACCTATCCACACTACGCATTACAATCACCCTCACCGGCCACTCCCATAGAGCTCCCATAGGCTCCCACGTTACCAGCCCTCCATATTTCCTACATGACATAAGCATCCATACCTATCCACACTACTACGCATTACAATCACCCTCGCCGGCCACTCCCATAGAGCTCCCATAGGCTCCCACGTTACCAGCCCTCCACATTCCCTACATGACATAAGCCTCTTCCTGGTTCTTTCGGTAAAGTCACGTAGAAGGGAAGTAATAAAATAATAAAAATAAAACATAATAAAATTATTCTCACGACGTTTCGTCCACAACGCAAGCAGCCGTCATCCTCAGGTGGAAACAGGTCTGTCGGGGAGACAGCGTCTGAATGAAACCCACCAGTCTTGGAGCGTCTATTTAAGCTGGGTTGGAGGGGGAAGAGCGCCTTGACAAAAAATTTGCATATCAAGAGGAATTTAGCATATTTAGGGAAATGCAGATATGGGATTAGTACTACTTGTGGAATGCGTTGTGGCCGAAACGTCGTGAGAATGATTTGTTTTATTTTTTATTATTTATTATTTCCTTTCTACGTGATGACTTTACCGAAAGACCAAGAAGATGAATCCCTGCAGTCACGAAAGCTTGAAATCGAAAAATTATGACCTTTCAATCGCAACACAGCGGACGTCGTCATGAAAAGGGAGGAGCTTCTAATGGCAAACTGTCTATCTTCTTCTTCCTAGCGTTGTTCCCGCTGTGGCGCAGGGTCCGCTTTTCGGCATTGTCTTCTCCATTTGGCTCGGTCCAGGGCATCTTCAGGGGATGCGTTGACCGTCTTCACGTCTTCCTTTATTCGTCCATCCATCGCTTCTTCGGACGTCCGCGTGGACGGC
>NW_026891632.1:0-22339 GCF_015708825.2 Lethenteron reissneri
CTCCCCGCCAGCCCGTCCCACTTGCCGTCTATCCATCTCCCCGCCATCCCAGCGTCCTCCACTTGCCGTCTATCCAATCTCCCCCCATCCCAGCGTCCTCCAGACTTGCCGTCTATCCAATCTCCCCCAGCCCAGCGTCCTCCAGACTTGCCGTCTATCCAATCTCCCCCCCCCAGCGTCCTCCAGACTTGCCGTCTATCCAATCTCCCCCCTAGCCCAGCGTCCTCCAGACTTGCCGTCTATCCAATCTCCCCGCCATCCCAGCGTCCTCCAGACTTGCCGTCTATCCAATCTCCCCGCCCCCAGCGTCCTCCAGACTTGCCGTCTATCCAATCTCCCCGCCATCCCAGCGTCCTCCAGACTTGCCGTCTATCCAATCTCCCCGCCATCCCAGCGTCCTCCAGACTTGCCGTCTATCCAATCTCCCCGCCATCCCAGCGTCCTCCAGACTTGCCGTCTATCCCTCCCCCCCAGCCCAGCGTCCTCCAGACTTGCCGTCTATCCAATCTCCCCGCCATCCCAGCGTCCTCCAGACTTGCCGTCTATCCAATCTCCCCACTAGCCCAGCGTCCTCCGGCTGGACCTAGGGGAGGCACACCGACCCGGCGGGTCCCCGACCCTCTGCTCACTCGAGACCTTCGCCCTCACGAGGGCGGGAAGGCTGGGAGCCAGGGTCCTATCCAGGACCTATCTCCCCTGACCACTGGTGACACTGAGCCCCAGCCCTGACAAGGGCTGGGGTCACCACACAGAGACCCACAGACTCACCACACAGAGACCCACAGACTCACCACACAGAGACCCACAGACTCACCACATAGAGACCCACAGACTCACCACACAGAGACCCACAGACTCCCACACAGAGACCCACAGACTCACCACGTGTCCCAGCGTTGGTTGTGTCCCGGTCTGTCCATGGCCTGGCCTCCTCTCTCCTTGCCTGGCTGCTTGCCCCGTGAGTGAGGCTGCCTGCCCAGCTGTTTTGTTGTTTACTGGGGGAGACATTGTGGTGCTGGTGGTGATGGTAATAAAGGTGGCAAGTTCACTTACCTGGGCTGGAACTGCTCTGAGCAGGTGGGCGCGTCGTGATGATGCTGTTGTTGTTGTGCACAAGACTTGAACTAGAAACTAAACCGCGTTTTATTTTTAGCGGGCAAGGGCCTCATTGAGATGCTGTGTGTGTAAGCTCTCTTTTAGAAGGCCCTGACCTGGCCATTACCGATGACAGTTCTACCAATGAGGTTCATCATCATCATCACGTGAACCTTTATAGCAGTTGGCAAAGACTCTAGCAACTCACGGCTCTCAAATGTGGAGGGGAAAACCAGAGGGCCCGGAAAGAAAATCCACTCGACAACAGAAAGACAGAGAGACACAAACTCTATGCAGCAGCTGCAGCATCAACTGCCGGTCTCTGTGCGTGTCTGTGTCTCTGCGTGTGTCTGCGTGTGTCTGTGTCTGTAACGGTGTGTCTGTGTCTATGTCTCTGCGTGTCTTTGTGTCTCTGCGTGCATGTCTCTGTGTGTCTCTACGTGTCTCTGCGTGTGTGTCCATGTCTCTATGTGTGTGTGTCTCTGCATGTCTACGTGTGTGTCCATGTCGTCTCTGTGTGTGTCTGTGTCTCTGTGTGTGTGTCTGTGTGTGTCTATATCTGTGTGTGTGTCTCTGCATGTGTGTCTCTGTGTCTGTGTGTCTCTGCGTGTGTGTCTGTGTGTGTCTCTCTGTGTGTGTCTGTCTCTGTGTGTGTCTCTGTGTGTGTGTGTGTCTCTGCGTGTGTCTCTGTGTGTGTGTCTATGTGTGTGTCTGTGTCTCTGTGTGTGTCCATGTCTCTGTGTGTGTGTCTCTGTGTGTGTGTCTATGTCTCTGTGTGTGTCTCTGTGTCTCTGTGTGTGTCACTGTGTGTCTCTGTGTGTGTGTCACTGTGTGTGTGTGTCTGTGTCACTGCGTGTGTGTGTCTGTGTCTCTGCATGTGTGTGTCTGTGTGTCTCTGTGTGTGTGTGTCTCTGTGTGTGTGTCTATGTCTCTGTGTGTGTCTGTGTGTCTGTGTGTGTGTCTGTGTCTCTGCATGTGTGTCTATGTCTCTGTGTGTGTGTCTGTGTCTCTGTGTGTGTGTGTCTGTGTGTGTGTCTCTGTGTGTGTGTCTGTGTCTCTGCATGTGTGTCTCTGTGTGTGTCTGTGCGTCTCTGCGTGTGTGTCTCTGTGTGTGTGTCTCTGTGCGTCTCTGCGTGTGTCTGTGTGTGTCTCTGTGTGTGTCTATGTGTGTCTCTGTGTGTGTCTGTGTCTCTGCATGTGTCTCTGTGTGTCTGTATGTGTGTCTGTGTCTCTGCATGTGTCTCTGTGTGTCTGTGTGTCTCTGCGTGTGTGTCTGTGTGTGTCTCTCTGTGTGTGTCTATGTCTCTGTGTGTGTGTCTCTGTGTGTCTGTGTGTGTCCTGCTGTGTGTCTGTATGTGTCTCTCTGTGTGTGTCTATGTCTCTGTGTGTGTGTCTCTGCGTGTCTGTGTGTGTCTCTGTGTGTGTGTCTCTGTGTGTGTCTGTCTCTGTGTGTGTCTATGTCTCTGTGTGTGTCTCTGTGTGTCTCTGTGTGTGTCTGTGTGTGTGTCTCTGTGTGTGTGTCTCTGTGTGTATCAATGTCTCTGTGTGTCTCTGTGTGTCTCTGTGACAGTCGAGTACGGAGACTCGTGATGTGCACCGACTCTGTTCATGTGCGACACAACTTCACGCCACGTGGTCCCACTGGGAAAGAGGGCGGCACAAGTAAACACTAACACGAACCGGTAAACCATTGGCAATTGATCAAAGCTATAAAGGCGATGATCCAGGAAAATTATATTATGATGCTGCATGAAAAGGTAATAGGTTACTCTGAAGTTCCTGGCCATTGGAACGTTGGTAATGATCAGGAACATGCCCTGACAAAACAGGGAAGTCTGAAATATGCTGGGTGTAAATCAGCACATCAAATTAAATCCGCAGAGGAGGGAAAGAAAGGTCCCAAGCATGCGACACTCGGCCGAGAGAGTGGGGAGAGAGAGAGGAAGAGACTTTTCACGACTTTATTTCCACTAAAACATTAACAAAAAACCATTACAGGAAAACACACGTAAATTGTGAATCAACAAAACATCAAACTCTTAACAGCTGTGTGTGCACGAACTACACGTGGCACAGGGATAGAGGCTGTGCAAACGAGGCGGTGCACGGACCTCTCCGTGTGTAGCAAAGTCGCTACGCTGAAGAGTTTTTCAATTTGATAAAGAATCAAATGTTTTGACATCAGAATGCGACGTGAACAAAATACTTTTTTCTCCCCGACATTTTCAAAACAAAATGGCGTTGACGCGTAAACACCTGAAATCATTTTGTCTTTACGGATTCAGTTGTCGGTCGTCATTAGAGTGTAATGACAGGGTGACACCTGGTGTGACGAGGACGTGTGCGGGGCCACGGGGTGACGAGTCAAATGAGGCACAACGTGAAGTCAGGGCTGGTCCCCCCCCAACGAGGGAAACAGGAAAGGGGCGGACGGCTGAGTGGAGAGCGAGCGGCAGAGGTCGCAACCGGGTACCCGGTACCCGTACCCTACCCGATACCCGTACCCTACCCGATACCCGGCTACCCGTACCCTACCCGATACCCTACCCTACCCGATACCCGTACCCTACCCGATACCCGGCTACCCGTACCCTACCCGATACCCGTACCCTACCCGATACCCGGCTACCCGTACCCTACCCGATACCCGGTTACCCGTACCCGATACCCGTACCCTACCCAATACCCGGCTACCCGTACCCGGCCGGGTACGGGTAAGCCGTGAGTCACTGGTGAGTCACCGTGTGTCACTCATTTGCCAACGTCTTGTCTCTTCTCACAATTCAAGTTCCTAGAATCAACCCACCCGCGCCTGCAACGTGGCTTCATCCCAGAGGTCGCAATCGGGTACCCGATACCTGTACCCTACCCGTACCCGGCCGGGTACGGGTAGCCGGGTATCGGGTAGGGAACGTGTACGGGTACCCGATTGCGAGCTCTGGCATGCGGCAACGTGACCATGTCGAGTGAGCGGCCGGGCAACTTGCAGTTTGACGGTGAACACGGCAGAACGGATGTGAGCTTCAAGCGGTAGGACACCGTCCGCGGTCTGACGAACGCCGCCACGACGGCCACGCGGCACTACGGGTGCGTGCCGCTTGTCGGCAGGCGCGCGCGCGACCGGCTGCCGGGGCGCGGGAAGTCGCCGGGATACGCCGGGAGGTCCCGGACGGGGCGGCCGGGAGGCGCCGTCGCGACGGGGGCCGGGCCCGCCCTCGGGTTCGCGTCGCTGAGGATTTCGTGGAGGAGCTCGCTGGCAACTTCGCGCGCTCCCTCCACGCTGGAGCTCAGCACCGCGGGGAAGAAGCCGCTGCCTTCCCGCATCATCCCGGGAACGGAGACCTTGTACAGGAGGCCCATGGGCCTGCCGGGCTCCGAGTGAGCGTGCAGTTCGAAGGTCGCGTGGCCCACGCCGGCGCTCCGTAGCAGCGCCTGCAAACGCGTCTCCCACGACAAGACGGCCGCCTCCGGCAGCTCGTCCAGACCGACGGGCGTGGGCCGCGAGTGGCGGGGTGCCCGCCAGAGCTGCGTGCGCGCCGCCCAGCCCACAAACAGGCTGTGCGGGACCTTGCCGCAGACGGCGCACTCCGGCTGCGGGAGGCCTGGGACCGCCGCCACCTCCTCCTCGTCTTCAATTGCCTCCTCCTCCACCTCCTCCTCCACCACCTCCTCCTCCTCTACCACCTCATCCTCCTCCTCCTCCACCACCTCTTCCTCCTCATCTTCAGTTGCCCCCGCCTCCTCCTCCCCCTCCTCCTCGTCTTCCGTTGCCTCCTCCTCCTCCCCCTCCTCCTCCCCCTCCTCCCCCACCTCCTCCTCCTCCTCCTCCACCACCTCTTCCACCTCCTCCTCCACCACCTCTTCCTCCTCATCTTCAGTTGCCCCCGCCTCGTCCTCCTCCTCGTCTTCCGTTGCCTCCTCCTCCTCCACATCCTCCTCCTCCACCTCCTCCTCCTCCACCACCTCTTCCTCCTCGTCTTCAGTTGCCGCCTCCTCCTCCCCCCCTCCTCGTCGTCTTCCGTTGCCACCGCCGCGGCAGCAGCAGCAGCCGCCGCCCCCGGCTCTCGCTGCGGGATGGCCCAGTCCACGTTGATGTCCCGGCCCCACAGCCGGAAGGAGTACGGCAGCAGAACCCTGCGGGCCATGCAGGCCGCGCGGTGGCTCTCGTATTCGACGAACGCGTAGCCTCGGCTGAGGCTCCTGTCGTAGCGACAGAAGCGCATCTGGACGTCCACGACGCCCTCCGTGGCGTCGCTCATCGCCGCCATCACCTCGGCCCGCGTCTTGTCCTTCGGCAGCCTCGCCAAGAAGAGGCGGCGATTGTCGACGCTCACGCAAACCGCGATCCGTCGCCCCGGGCGGATCTCCAAGTCGTGGGGTCTCTTGACGGCGTCCGCGGCTTGCGAGCGCGTCGCGAAGGTGGCGAACGCGTAGCCGCGGTTCTCTCCGTCGTACGTCATCATGAGGCGCAGCTGGTACAGCTGCCCCACCGCCTCCAGCACGGGAAGCAGCTCGTCCTCGTACAGGTCGCGCGGGATCCTCGCCACGAACACCTCGCAGCCGCGGGCGGGAGGGGGGCCCTGCCAGTCGGGCGGCGGTCCCAGCTTCCTCTGTCCGTTCTCCTGGACGACGTTGTAGCCCGTGCGCAACATGAGGTCCAGAAGGTCCCTCTCCATGCAGCTCATGATGTCGAGCATCGGCGCTTTGTCCACGGCGGCGGTGACGACGGGGCAGCGGTTTGGGGCCCGTTGGAGCCCTTGACACTCACCGGCGCAGAAGCCTCGTGCCGACAAAGCCACGGCGGGGGCGGAATCAACTCGTGAAAAGGCGGGAACTCGCTCGGGCCAAGCCTACAGGCCCAGCAGTGGAGAGAGGAAGAGAGAGTGGAGAGACGGATGGAGAGAGAGCTACCTTTGTAAACTCGGAAAATCACAATAAAATAAAAACCCAAGAAACTGTGTCTTGACCTTTGAACCGCCCTGTATAATGACCCCTCACCCCCAGTAGACGACCTGGTACCCCTCCTCACTCATCCACTCACTGACCCATCCACGCACCTCACACACCCACTCGCTCACACACTCACCCACCCACTCACCCGCACACCCACTCGCTCACACACTCACCTCACACACTCACCCACCCACTCGCCCGCACACCCACTCGCTCACACACCCACCCACTCACCCGCACACCCACTCGCTCACACACTCACCCACCCACTCACATCACCCGCACACCCACCCACTCACCCGCACACCCACTCGCTCACACACTCACCCACCCACTCACCCGCACACCCACTCGCTCACACACTCACCCACCCACTCACCCGCACACTCACCCGCACACCCACTCGCTCACACACTCACTCTCTCACACACTAACCTCACACACTCACCCACCCACTCACCCACCCACACCCACTCGCTCACACACTCACCTCACACACTCACCCACCCACTCACCCGCACACCCACTCGCTCACACACTCACCCACCCACTCACCCGCACACCCACTCGCTCACACACTCACCCACCCACTCACCTCACCCACTCACTGATGATGATGAGAGAGAGAGAGACACGCAGACTCCAAATATACAGCAGTTGGCGTCGCCAGGGCCGGGATCGAACCCACGACCTCCTGCATACCAGGCGAGGTAGTTAACATCTCCTAGCCACCGTGATGATGATGAGAGACACACAAACTCCAAATATACAGCAAGAATCTTCAGGATCGAGATCAAACCCATGACCTCCTGTATACCAGGCGAGGGAGTTAACATCTCCTAGCCACCGTGATGATGAAGAGAGACACACAAACTCCAAATATACAGCAAGCATCTTCAGTATCGGGATCAAACCCACGACCTCCTGCATACCAGGCGAGGTAGTTAACATCTCCTAGCCACCGTGATGATGAGAGAGAGACACAAACTCCAACTCCAAATAAAGTTTGAATGTATGCGTGTCGTTAAACCGGCCATCAGCCGACAGCCGATTCGCAAGGTTTATCACGTGACATACCGTGCCAATCTGTCACTGGAGCAGCACTAACCGGTTGTGTGTTGGAGTGTCTGTGTGTACACTGTGTGTGTCTGTGTGTCTGTGTGTGTGTACACTGTGTGTGTCTGTTTGTACACTGTGTGTGTCTGTGTGTGTGTCTGTGTGTGTGTACACTGTGTGTCTGTGTGTACACTGTGTATGTGTGTCTGTGTGCACTGTGTTTGTGTGTGTACACTCTGTGTGTGTGTCTGTGTGTGTGTACACTGTGTGTCTGTGTGTGTACACACTGTGTGTGTCTGTGTGTGTGTCTGTGTGTGTGTGTGTATACAGTGTGTGTGTACTGTGTGTGTACACTGTGTGTACACTGTGTGTGTGTGTACACTGTGTGTGTACACTGTGTGTGTCTGTGTGTGTGTCCACTGTGTGTCTGTGTGTACACTGTGTATTGTGTGTACACTGTGTATGTGTGTCTGTACACTGTGTGTCTGTGTGTACACTGTGTATGTGTCTGTGTGCACTGTTGTGTGTACACTCTGTGTGTACACTGTGTGTGTGTGTACACTGTGTGTGTGTGTCCACTGTGTGTGTGTACACTGTGTGTGTGTACACTGTGTGTCTGTGAGTACACTGTGTGTGTACACTGTGTGTGTGTGAGTACACTGTGTATGTGTGTCTGTGTGTGCACTGTGTGTGTGTACACTCTGTGTGTGTGTCTGTGTGTGTGTACACTGTGTGTTTGTGTGTAAACTGTGTGTGTACACACTGTGTGTCTGTGTGTGTTTGTCTGTGTGTGTGTACACTGTGTGTGTACAATGTGTGTGTGTACACTTTGTGTGTGTACACTGTGTGTGTGTACACTCTGTGTGCGTACACTGTGTGTGTGCACTGTGTGTGTGTGTGTACACTGTGTGTGTGCACTGTGTGTGTGTGTGCACTATGTGTGTGTACACTGTGTGCACTGTGTGTGTGCACTGTGTGTGTGTGTGTACACTGTGTGTATGTGTGTTCACCACGCCCGGCGGACCCGTTATTCGATCCCGACTCCTGCCGGGGGGGCGCTCCGGGCGCGGCGGGTCCGCTAGGAAAACTCGGGATGGCCCGAGGCCGACTAGGCCGCAGTCTTCCCTCCCCTCTGTTCTAGATGGTGACGGTGTTGCTGATGTTGTTGTTGTTGATGCTGATGATGTTGTTGTTGTTGTTGATGCTGCTGATGTTGTTGTTGTTGCTGTTGCTGATGATGATGTTGATATTTCTGCTGATGCTAGGGGTGGTGATGATGTTGCTGATGATGTTGTTGTTGATGCTGATGATGATGCTGATGATATTGTTGTATATGATGGTGTAAATGATGTTTATTGATAATGTTGATGATCGCAAACATCAACATAATTTATTAATTTATTCAGTTAGGGTAGCCTCTCATTGTGGGAGGGGAGGGTCTTGTACTCCAGAAGTGACGTCATGTCATCTGCAGCCGCGTGACGTCACGAGCTACAGGAAGTTGGAGGTCCGCGCGTGAACTGCAATCCGAGGTGAGAAATTCTCATCGTTGTGGTTGTTGTGGTTGTTGTTGTGGTGGTTGTTGTTTACCAAGCTAGAGCCTCGCTCTCTCTCTCGTAGGGATGTCACTAGAGCAGCAGCAGCTTGTGAATCGATGTCCAAGTTGGAACTTTACAACGCGGGGCCTAGACACGCGGGGCCTTGCCTCCTGCCCTCGCCTGGTCGCGTTTGCTTTAATTCCCTCCCTTAAGTTTAATTTGTCTTCACGCGGCTCGCTACTTTGTCACTTTGGTTTATTGTAGATATAACGCAGTTTTTTTTAGTTTTTTTAGTTTACCAGCCCAAGCCCGCTGAGCTGCTGTACCGCTCTAGTTTACAGAAGCTACCTGCCCACAACAACAACAAGGTATGGGGGGTTTTGTCAACGCGTGTGTCAATGTTTTGACTTAAAACTTTCGTAACTGCAGCAATTATATTCTTGGTTCTTTCGGTGAAGTCACGGAGATAGAAAATTTATAAAAATAACAGATAATAAAATGAATAAAAGTAAACAAAATTGTAAATAAAACCACGACGTTTCTATCACAACACAAGTGGCATTTATTTATTTATCTGTTGTTATTGTCTATCTACGTAACTTTACCGAAAGAACCAAGAATACGTGTGGAAATGGTATCGGTCAAAGACGCTAATCACGTACTGATGTTGACTCTAAATGTGGAGGGGAAACCCGGGAGATTCGGAGGAAAATCCACGCGACCACGGAGAGAGAGACACGCAAACTCCAAATATACAGCAGCAGCAGGCGTCAGGGTCGGGATCGAACCCACGACTTCCTGTATACCAGGCGAGGTAGTTAACATCTCACCACGGAGAGAGAGACACGCAAACTCCAAATATACAGCAGCAGCAGTAGCGTCAGGGTCGGGATCGAACCCACGACTTCCTGTATACCAGGTGAGGTAGTTAACATCTCACCACGGAGAGAGAGAGAGACACGCAAACTCCAAATATACAGCACAGCAGGCGTCAGGGTCGGGATCGAACCCGACTTCCTGTATACCAGGTGAGGTAGTTAACATCTCACCACGAGAGAGAGACACGCAAACTCCAAATATACAGCAGCAGGCGTCAGGGTCTGGATCGAACCCACTACTTCCTGTATACCAGGTGAGGTAGTTAACATCTCACCACGGAGATACGAGGGCTTCCAGGCATATTTATGACCATTTGCCCTCTCATTGTGTGCAATAACAGCCTGTGTGATGAATTTGGGAAACTTTTTCACGACATCATGAATATATGAATAAGTATAGACGTGTAAGTCACGTGTGACTGTGTTTTTGCATTCATCTGTGCCTCGATACTGACGTGTAGGTGGTGTGCATATTCTTTTTTCTGTCTGTAGCTGACGCTTCCTCTGACGCTTCCTCTGCAGAATTGGTCTGATGGAGCAAAGACACTCAGCGCAGCTCGGTACGGCAAGTCAACAATGCGACCAGCGTGGATACAGCACGGAACGCACTGGAAATTTGACACAGCGCCAGAGAACACACACGGGAGAGAAACCCTTCAAGTGCACTGTGTGTGGGAAGGCATTTGCATGGCCATCTGTTCTTCAGATCCACCAGAGAACACACACAGGAGAGAAACCCTTCAAGTGTAGTGTGTGTGTGAAGGCATTTTCACGGTCATATTATCTTAAAAGACACCAGAGAACACACACAGGAGAGAAACCTTTCAAGTGTACTCTGTGCGGGAAGGCGTTTTCTTTTTTGCATCATCTCGTAACACACCAGAGAACACACACGGGAGAGAAACCCTTCGAGTGCAGTGTGTGTGGGAAGGCATTATCACGGCTATTTGCTCTTAAAAGACACCAGAGAACACACACGGAGAGAAACCCTTCAAGTGCAGTGTGTGTGGGAAGGTATTTTCAGATTCATCTGCTCTTGTAACACACCAGAGAACACACACGGGAAAGAAACCCTTCAAGTGTACTCTGTGCGAGAAGGCGTTTGCACAGTCACCAAATCTTCAAGCACACCAGAGAACACACACAGGAGAGAAACCCTTAAAGTGCACTGTGTGTGACGAGGCATTTGCATGGCCATCTGCTCTTAAAAGACACCAGAGAACACACACGGGAGAGAAACCCTTCAAGTGCACTCTGGGCGGGAAGGCGTTTTCAGATTCTTCCAATCTTCAAGTACACAAGCATCAGAAGATCCACAAGGAGCGGAGTCTAAAATCAGCTTGTGAAAGTCAAAGTGCTGCAATGAGCCCATCCCTCGTGAAACAAACAGAAGAAATCCCAGCTTAGACACTTTTAAAGGTATCAAGGTGAAATGTGAAGAGGTGAAATGTGAAGAGGTGAAATGTGAAGAATGAAGGTGAGATTTGAAGATGAAGATTCAAGTCCAGAATGTGACCTTCACATTCATGGAGGCAGAGCGAGGCAACTCCCAGCAGCTTGTGGAGGTGTGGGTGGACTTTGAGACGATACAAAGTCAAATGGAGACCCGGTAGATGTGTAAGCCAGAGACGATGTCGCTCCAGTAGATGCACCTTTGTCACTGGCCTTTAATGACAATAACGTGAAGTTGAACACCCAATTCCTAGGTGCAACCTGCAGGGTAAGGGCGAGTGGCCAGTTACTGCAGCTACATACTATCAACACTCCTTCCCTTTATTAATGCTACTCCTATCACCTCCCTTTGATGCTGCTAATCCTGCATAATGCACGGGCATAAGTAGTACTAATCACATTCCTGCATTTCCCATAAATATGCTAAATGCCTCTTGATATGCAAATTCTTTTGTCAAGGCGCCCTTTCCCCCCTTCCAACCCAGCTTATATATATGCTCCAAGCGCGTGTGCTGTTTCATTCAGATGCTGTCGCCTCGACAGACCTGGTTTTCACCTGAGGACGGCTGCTTGCGTTGTGACCGAAACGTCGTGAGAATTGTTTTATTATGTTTAATTTTTATTATTTCCCTTCTACGTGACTTTACCGAAAGAACCAAGAAGACGAGTGGCCAGTCTTTGTGGACCTGTGGGTTGGGTCAATCTCTCACCAGCAGCGAGAGCCAATCAGCCCCCAAGCATTCACGATGTTCTCATCATAATTGCTGTTACATGGTGCTTGTCTGAAACACTCGAAGAGCATCCCCAAGTGGCAGCTGCCCCTGTGTGGCACAAGGTGGAGGCCCTGCACCGGCCTGCGTGTGGACAAGACCCTGTCAGTGGGGGCGATGATTGATGTGTAATCTCAGCTGTGTCGTTTGTCGGTGATCTTGACTTGAAGCTTTCGTGACTGCAGGAATCCACACCCTTTAGTTCTTTCGGTGACGTCACGTGGGTCGAAAAATTATAGATCACGGCGTTTCGATCGCAACACAAGCGATCGTCATCAGGTGTGACAACCACCACCATCACCACTTTCACCATCACCACCATCACCACCATCATTACCACCACCATCACCACTTTCACCATCACTTTCACCACCACCACCATCATCACCACCACCATCACCACCACCATCATCACCACCATCACCACCATCATTACCACCACCATCACCACTTTCACCATCACTTTCACCACCACCACCATCATCACCACCACCATCACTTTCACCACCATCATCACCACCACCACCATCATCACCACCACCATCATCACCAACTGAGGTAGACGCCAACTTCAGCAGTTATTGACGTGGTCCCAGCTGATGGCGATTGCTTGCGTTGCGATCGAAACCTCGTGATCTATTATTTGTAGGTAATGTTTAGAATTTGCTACGTTTTGACCCAGACGCCAGCATGCAATGGACTACTCGTTTTGAATGACACAATAGTATGTGTTAAAATAGCTTCTTGTTAATACGATGTTACCTGATGCAGTATGTTTCGCTGCAGTAATTCAATTTTGTTAATATGCCTGTCAATAATTAAGAATGAAAACTTGTCTGATTGTGCGTGTACATGTAACATTTTGTCAATGAGGGTCAAACATGAAGTGTTCAAATCTAGAGTGATTAAGTGATGTTTGGACAAAGTGTGTGTGTCTGGAAGTAACCTGTACAGATCACTCAGGCGAGATCATTCATCAGTTACAAGGCATACCACTTTAAAGTTGCACGTAGAGATACATTCTCTACAACACGAATTATATTTTGCATTCACGCAAGCACCCGATGCTCCGTTTTGAAGTTTTAAAATGAAACGTCTTTGAATTGTGTTGTGTTTTGAATTGTATTTCTTCATTAAAAGCTTATATCGTTTTACATCTGGAAGACTTCGTTGAAAAGGACATTCCGTGTGAATTTCCTCTCGTCGTTAAGTAGATAACTTTGCTGGGGGTTCATTTCGCCGCGGACTGTCACCTGCTTGGGATCGCGGGATCGTGAGAAGGCGACACGGAGCCGGCCGTGCGACAAGATTGCGGATCGATTTCACGATCGAGGGTCTGTCCCTGCGCCTCCGTCGTCCGTGCAGGGGGCGCGTGGAGCAGAGGTCGCAAACGGGTTTTGATTCCTTACTCGTGTAGAGGAGTAGAGGAGAGTGGTGGCGTAGCGTGCGCTGTCCGGTGCGGTGACATCACGGGACGTGGGGTCGCACGCACTGCACGTGACATCACCCCTCCTAGGGTATTTAAGGGAGACCCCGTGACGTAAGCGGGGTCACTGGAGGAACGGGGATAGTAGAAGGGGTAAGAGGGAACCTGGGATAGTGATACGTGTTAATAAACCCTGGCGGAAGCCCCTAACTCACCTCCGTCTCCGAGTACGTCCGTCGGAACTCCACAACAACTGGTGTCAGTTTTACACAGTCGCCACAATGTCTAAAGCGGGCGCACGGCGTAAGAACCCACCGGCACATCACTTGGAGGGTGCCGAAGGCGGAGAGGAGGCTCCAGCAGTGACCCCAGAGCCCGGGACCCCGGTGACGGTCCCCATGGAGACGAGCGGGCCGGAGCGGGAGGAGTCGGCTGCGGGGAGTGCCAGCTCACCGCCGCCGCCAGAGACTGAGAGCATCCCCGCAACTCTGCTGCAGCAGCTCCTGCAGGCGGTGGGGCAGCTGACCGTCAGGTTGGCCGAGGTGGAGGCGCGGACGCGGCCAACCGGCCCGCACTCGGGACGGGAGCAACCGTCAACCGCCATCGTTGAAACCGCCGCCGTTATCCCAGCGACCGCTCCACCGGAAATGGCCGCCATGTTGGCTGCGACGCAATCCGCGGCGGCCATGTTGGCTCGGGAGCCGTATGCGGCCGCTGCTACGGCTGCGACGCGGCGGCCGGCGGACATTGTTGTGCGCGACGCCGCAAGTCGTCGCCATGGCTGCCATGGCGACCGCGACGCCGCGTCTCTCCACCGACGCGGCCGGGGTTTCTCGGCACGCCGCTCCTGCGGGACCAGCCGCCGGCGACGACGCGGCTCCACATCAAGCTGCGCCCGCCGGGGGGACCCCGGGTAAGTACGCGCGTGCCGTCCTCGCCGGGCCGCCGGGGTGGGCAGCGGCAGCTGCCGCTGCCCCGTACATCGCCGTGCCGCCGGAATGGGCCGCGGGTGCTGCCGCGGCTCCACCTGTTGCCGCGCTCACGGAGCCGGCCACCGGCGATGCCGCGGCTCTGCACCTCGCCGTGCCTGCGTCCCTTGTCATGGATGCCGCCGCGGCTCCGTATTATACTGCCGCGTCTTCGGCGTGGCCCGGGGCCGCAACGCCGTGGTGCCTCGCCGCGTCGCGGGACGACGCTGTGGCTTCGTACGCCACCGCTGACAGGTGGGTCGCGAAAGCGCAGGCGCCTTCACACCTCGCTGCGTCTACGGCGTGGCCCATGGGAGCCGCAACTCTGCCGCACTTCGCCGCGCCCGTTGGCCGCGCACGCCGACGCATCTACAGGGTGGGGTGGTGTCACATCCCCGCATCTCGCCGCGTCCGCCGGTCGACCCGTGGCTGCGCCGGTCACCCCACGTCGCGCCGTTTGTCGCGAAAGGGGGCGAGACTGGTCGGCCTTCCAGGACCGGTTAGACGCGGCATACGTGTCGGTCGGCTGGTCCATGCCTTGCCGGCGCTTCCGACCTGCTTGGACGAGAGGGCTCTGCAGGCCTTCAAGTCCATCCCTCCGGCCCATCGGGCTACGCTCCCGGTGGCCTATATCCAAATGGTCAACGTCTTTGAGCCGCCGTCCTGCGCGCAGCTTAAGTTCTCGCTGCTGCGGCGGGAGGAGGGAGAACTGCCGCTGGCCTTCCGCTGCTCGCTCCTGGCCCTGGCGCAGGCTGCATTCCCTGCCCTGTACGGCAGGGCACTTGATTCTATGGCCTTGGGGAAGCTGCTTGACCTGGCAAGGGAGCTAGGAATTGCTCTGTCGATCGACAATGATCGGCAGATCACATCCTTGGCGGTCGCCGAAAACATTCAGGCGCACCTCTACCTCCGCCAACAGCCTCGTGCGCGGGGGTCCCGGCGCCGGACTGGGGGACCGCCTCTCAGGGGGTGGACACCCTCGCGGCCCTGGCGATGCCCGATCGTCGAGGAAGGGGGGCGGGTGGTCGCCGTCCGGAGCAGCGGGGGCGGCCGGGACCTTCCCGTCCGCAGGAGGCGGACACGGTGGCCTGCTTCCGCTGTGGTCAGCGGGGCCACATTGAGCGGGGCTGCCGGAATGCCCCGGGGGCCTTTGGAAAAGGGGCTCCACCTTCTCCCAGACTCTCGTCGGCCTCGGGTTCCAGGGCCCCAGGCGAGTCGCGACGCATCATCTGCGCGGCCGCTCCCTTCACCTCATGCATCTAGCGGGGCTAGGGCCCATCGTCATGGGGTTGTCCTCGAAGGGTCGGGTGCACCATCGTCATCACCCCCTCAATGGCCCAGACAGACCCGCCACTGGGATGCGCTTGCGCATAGGATGGTGGCGGCAGCTGCCGGCTCCTCAGCGGTGGCAGGATATGTGCAAGGGGTGCACGTTCGCCTCCTGGTGGATACGGGGGCGTCGGCCACCATTATTTCTGAGGCCATTTTTGGGCTGCTACCCCGCAGCGTGGGTCCGTTAAGGCCGGTTCGCGGGGCTTGTGTCGCCGCGAACGGCGGCAGTTTGGGCATCTTGGGCCACGTTGTAGCGTCGGTTCGGGTTGACGAGATTGAGTTGGCGGGGCCTATTTTGGTCTCCAGGACCTTGGCAGTGCCATGCCTCTTGGGGACCGACTTTTTGTCTAGGATGCCCATCCGAATTCTCGTTGACCAGGGCTGTGTAGAAATGCCGTCAGGGAGGCGGCTGCAATTCCTACAATCGCCTACCGTCCTGTCTCCCTTGGTCGCCGGTGTACGGGCCTTGAATAAAGCGCCGGTGACCGTACCGCCGGCGTCACAAATCCCGCTACCCCTTAGGTCGCGCAAACCGCTCGAAATGGGCTCCACGGAAACGGGTTTCCTCCTGTCCCCGTCGAGCTACTTTTCAAGGACGAAGGGGTTGGTGGGCGCCTTGACAGCCGTGTCGGGGGACCAGGACCTTTTTTTGCAGGTCCTCAATTCGGGGCCCGTGCCGGTCGTAGTCCCGGCCGGCGCCGTCCTGGGGGCACGCGACCCCGGCTCCTCCACCCGAGAGCGCTGCCCCGGATGGAGGGGTCGTGGCGGGCGTGATGCGCACGGGGGACCCCGACGCATCGTGGATCGCCACGTTGTGCGACGAGAATGCCTCGTTGTCCTCCGGGGAACGTCGGCAACTCCGCGACCTCATCGAGCAGTTCACCGATGTGTTCAGCCAAAGTAAGTTTCATCTGGGTCGCACTACTCTTTTGGATCACCACATAGACACGGGCGACGCGGCCCCTATTCAAATTAATTCCCACCGCTTTAGCCCAGCGGCTGTCGACAAAATGTTGGCGGCTGACATCATCTCCCCATCTACTAGCCCTTGGGCTGCCTCCATTGTGCTAGTCAAGAAACGGGATGGGAGTGTCCGGGTTCTGCGTCGATTTCCGTAGATTGAACAAGATCTCGGTGGCTGATGCATATCCATTGCCTCGCAAGGATGATTCCCTGGACGCCCTCTCGGGCGTGCGGTTCTTTTCGACTTTAGATTTGCTCTCCGGCTTCTGGCAATTGCCACTGGATGAGGCCTCTAGACCCAAGACAGCGTTCCGCACGCCCCAGGGGTTGTTCGAGTTCATTCGGCTTCCTATGGGTCTCCATTCGGCCCCGGCCACCTTCCAGCGTCTCATGGAGATGGTCTTGGCGGGGCTGCAGTGGGAGTCTTGTCTAATCCACTTGGACGACGTTATTGTTTTTGGCCGAACGTTTGGCGAGCACTTGCAACGCCTTGAGGCGGTGTTCGTCAAAGTGCGTGCTTGAAATTCAAACCCCAGAAATGCCACTTGCTACAACCATCGGTGAAGTATTTGGGACACATTGTTAGCACATCAGGTGTCGCCACGGACCTGGATAAAACGGCTTGTGTCCGGACGTGGCCGACTCCCACATCTGTCGCGGAGGTGCGTAGCTTCGTCGGCTTCGCATCGTACTATCGCCGGTTTGTCCGCGATTTTGCGAAAACTGCGAAGCCACTGCACGCCCTTTCCGCCAAAGGCCAAAGGTTTCACTGGGGCACGGAGGAGGAGGCGGCTTTTGCGGCACTTCGCACGGCCTTGGCGGATGCGCCGCCCTTGGGGTACCCGGATGTTTCGAAACTCTTCCTGGTCGATACCGATGCCAGCGACACGGGCAGTGGGGCTGTCCTGGCCCAGGTGGTCGACGGGGTTGAGAGGGTGGTAGCCTATGGCAGTCGCGTTTTCTGTCCCCGACGGAACAGCGATATTGTGTGACCCGGAGGGAGCTTTTGGCCATAGTTTATTTTGTTCAGTTGTATAGACCATATTTGTACGGTAGGCTGTTTACAGTCCGAACCGACCGCGCGGCCCTGCAATATTCGCTGCGGATTAGTCAGCCCTCGGGTCAGTTGTCCCGCTGGCTCGAAGGTGCCCCAGGATTACCCCTTTGATGTAATCCACAGGAAGGGGACACAGCATGGAAATGTGGACGGTTTATTCCGATTGCTGGCAGGCGGTGGGCGGGTGTGCTTGCAACCCCTGGGCTCTAGCCGTTGCAAGGCCCCCAGGGGACGTCGCGGCCCAGTTGATCGCGTCGGCCCGAGGCGGCCACCCCTTCAGGTGCGGCGGTGCCCGCGGATTTCAGCCTGGGACTCCCCCGAGAGGTATGGTCCAGCTTGCAGATGGAGGACTCCTCTCTGCTGAAGCTACGGCGCCGCGTCGGGCGTAAGGCCCGGAGCTCTGCTACGTCGGCTACCCCGGCGATCGCCGTGCATGACGGTCTCCTCGTGCATTGGCATGCCCAATTGGAACGCCATTGTGTGGTTGTACCCACTAGCTTTGCGTGGTAAATTAACCCGAGCCATTCACGAGAAGCTTATGCAACCTTGGCTACCACAAGACCTTATTGACCCTTAAGCGGGACTAATACTACTGGCCGGGTGTTGAGGGTGATGGTGGCACTGATTTTGAAGGGTTTGCCACGACTGCGCGCGAAGGAAGGCCCCATTGTCCGGGACCGGGCCCTGCAGCAGTCCATCCGGGTTTCTCGCGTTAATGAGCTCGTGGCGCTCGACATTTTGGGGCCATTCCCTGCATCCCAACGGGACCAAAAGCATGGCCTTTGTACGATCAGTCGGCCTCTTCTATCACCGAGGCCTTCGTCCAGGGGTACGTGTTTGACAAGGGCGCGCCGGAACAATTGTTGACTGACCAGGTGCGGAATTTCTCGTCTAGGTTGCTCAAGGAGGTGTGTGACCTCCTTGGCACCAAGAAAATCCGCACCTCGCCCTAACGCCCCCAGTCAGACGGGATGGTAGAGCGCTTGAACCGCACCCTCACGTCCATGCTGTGCCACCAGGTGAACACGTCCCAGTCAGACTGGGACCTGTTCGTTCCGGGGGTCTTGGCGGCGTATCGGTTGACCCCTCATGCCTCCACGGAATTTTCGCCCTTTTATTTGATGTACGGTAGGGAACCGGAGCCCCCGGTGCACGTCCAGATGGACACGTCGGCTCCTCCAGGAAGGGGTCGGCGCTTGACCGGCTGCGCGAGGCGCGACAGGCCGCTGCCGAGAATTCCGCCAGCCGGCAGGCGGCCAATGAGCGGCTGCCCAAACACCAGGCGGCTGGCCTCCCGTGGGTAGCGGGCCAAAAAGCGTGGCTGCATTGTCCCCAGGTCCCCGTTGGCACATCGGCCAAATTGCATCGCCCTTGGCAGGGCCCCGTGGAGGTCGTGGACGTCCGGATTCGGTTCGGTCGCCGGCGGTGGATAGTGCAACCCGTCCCGGCTCAAACGTTACGTTCCATCTACCCTGGGGATCCACCCCCAATTCCGGAGCGGCCGGCTGATGATGTATCCGGCGTGCCTGACCGGCCGGGTCTCATTGACGGAGGTGACGTCCGACCTGTGTGTGCGCCCCCAGGCCCCTCCCGAGTGAGGCCGACAGAGACCCCCCCCGGTCACCGGAGGCCACGGCGGTGGGCCTGTTGCCCGCCGACGGGCCACCTGCACGGGCGGCGGATGCCCCAGAGGGTCATGCGGCTCCGGTGACGGCCCTGGTGGCCGTTCAGCGGGCCCAGCCCCTGGCGCCCGTTCGGCGCTATCCGGCGGATGAGGCCTTCGGGCTCTATTTGTTTTGTTGTTGTTGTGGTTGTTGTTGCTGTTGTGCTTGAGGGGCCGTGCTGCCCTAAGTTTGAGTTGTCTAGCAGCCGGTTTTACCTTCAGGCACACGCACTCTTGATTGTTCGGTCTTCAGGTCCGGTGTGGGGCCCCGCTTGCGGGTTGATTGCAGCCGGGTCGGGTGGTTTTTTTTCACGGGGGGGGGGGGTGATGTAGAGGAGAGTAGTGGCGTCGTGTGCGCTGTCCGGTGTGCGATGACGTCACGGGACGTGGGGTCGCACGCACTGGGCAGTGCACGTGACGTCACCCCTCCTAGGGTATTTAAGGGAGACCCCGTGACGTAAGCGGGGTCACTGGAGGAACGGGGATAGTAGAAGGGGTAAGAGGGAACCTGGGATAGTGATAAGTGTTAATAAACCCTGGCGGAAACCCCTAACTCACCTCCGTCTCCGAGTACGTCCGTCGGAACTACTCAACACCACCATCATCACCACCACTGTTACCACCACCATCACCACCATCACTGTCACCACCACCACCATCACCACCATCATCACCACCACTGTTACCACCACCATCACCACCATCACTGTCACCACCACCATCACCACCATCATCACCACCACTGTTACCACCACCATCACTGTCACCACCACCATCACTGTTACCACCACCATCACCACCATCACTGTCACCACCACCATCATCACTGTCACCACCACCACCATCACTGTCACCACCACCATCACCATCATCACCACCACTGTTACCACCACCATCACCACTGTCACCATCACCACCATCACCACCATCACCACCATCACCATCATCACCATCATCACTGTCACCACCACCATCACCATCATCACCACCACTGTTACCACCATCACCACCATCATCACCACCACCATCACCACCACCATCACCACCACTGTTACCACCATCACCACCATCACTGTTACCATCACCATCATCACCACCACTGTTACCACCATCACCACCATCACTGTCACCACCACCATCATCACCACCGCCCCTCACCATCAACGAGAGCAAAAGTAAAGTCGCAGCGATGAGGGGAGGGAAAAAGTGACGTCACGCCGACAGTGGGGGGGACGTGACGTCACGCCAACAGTGGGGGGAAGTGACGTCACGCCGACAGTGAGCTGGGGTTCTGGCGTGGTGACGTCATCGCGCCGAAGTAATCGGGGACGGTGGTGGGGGTGAGAGGCGTGCGTGATGACGTCACCGCGTTAAATAGCGCTGAGGGCGGGACAGAGAGCGTGATGACGTCACCGCCCAGTCACCCCCCCCCTCTCGCCTCGCGCCGTCTGTGATGTCCACGTTCCTGCGGCGAGGACTGACTTCACCGCGGCGTTATCCGCTACGAGGTATTTCTGGTTAATTGGAATTTTTCGCGTGGATTTCATTTATTACATTTCAAGCGTTTAAACAGCATCTCTTTGGTTTATTTACCGTTTAGATTCAGGGTTTTATTTTACATCTATGTAGTTAGTGGCTGGGGTGGTAGCACTAAGGGGGATTTTGAGTTAAGATTTAAATGATTGTATAATAGATTTGTCTGTGCACCTAGCCTGGCACGGGTAATATTGGCTTTTTTATTATTGAGTCTTCAAAGAGATTGTTTTTTGTGTCTGTTACATTGGTCTGTGTTTGTTTATGTATCTATGTTTGTAGCTGTGCGTGTCTTCATTTATGATGGGTGGTGATGATGGTGGTGTGATGATGGTGGTGGTGGTGATGATGATGGTGATGATGGTGATGATGGTGGTGATGATGGTGATGATGGTGGTGGTGATGAGGGTGGTGATGGTGGTGATGATGGTGATGATGGTGGTGATGGTGATGATGGTGGTGGTGATGAGGGTGGTGATGGTGGTGGTGGTGATGATGGTGATGCTGGTGGTGGTGATGGTGGTGATGATGGTGATGATGGTGGTGATGATGGTGATGATGGTGGTGGTGATGAGTGTGGTGATGGTGGTGATGATGGTGATGATGGTGGTGATGGTGATGATGTGTGATGATGTGGTGTGATGGTGGTGACGATGGTGGTGGTGATGATGATGGTGGTGATGTGGTGGTGATGATGAGGGTGGTGGTGATGATAAAGGTGCTGATGATGGTGGTGGTGATGATGATGGTGTGATGATGATGATGATGATGATGGTGGTGTGATGATGGTGGTGATGATGATGGTGGTGATGATGATGTGTGGTGTGTGATGGTGGTGGTGATGATGATGATGATGGTGGTGATGGTGGTGATGATGATGGTGGTGATGGTGATGATGATGTGGTGGTGGTGATGGTGGTGATGATGGTGGTGATGATGATGATGGTGGTGATGATGGTGGTGGTGATGATGGTGGTGATGATGATGGTGATGATGATGGTGGTGATGATGATGGTGGTGATGGTGATGATGATGGTGGTGATGGTGGTGATGGTGATGATGATGGTGGTGATGGTGATGATGATGGTGGTGGTGGTGATGGTGGTGATGATGATGGTGGTGATGATGGTGGTGATGATGATGGTGGTGATGATGGTGGTGATGATGATGGTGGTGGTGATGATGGTGGTGTGATGATGGTGGTGTGATGATGGTGGTGGTGATGATGATGGTGGTGATGATGATGGTGGTGGTGTGATGATGGTGGTGGTGATGATGATGATGGTGGTGATGGTGATGGTGGTGATGGTGATGATGATGGTGGTGATGGTGTGATGATGGTGGTGATGGTGGTGATGGTGATGATGATGGTGGTGATGGTGATGATGATGGTGGTGGTGATGGTGGTGATGGGGTGGTGATGATGGTGTGATGATGATGGTGGTGATGATGGTGGTGATGATGATTGGTGGTGGATGGTGGTGATGATGGTGGGTGGTGTTAATATCGCCTGATGACGTCACGTCTCTCTGAATGTCGCCATCAGCGGCGTCTCTGAGTGGCGCTGTCGAGAGACTTGAGGCCGTGAGGCTGATGGAGCGTCACCTGCTGATGACGATGACGACGATGACGCTGCTGCTGCTGATAGCAGAGCT
>NW_026891633.1:0-9005 GCF_015708825.2 Lethenteron reissneri
CCCTACACACACACACAGTGTGCTAACCACTGCACCACCGCTCCCCCACACACACACAGTGCGCTAACCACTGCACCACCGCACCACACCGCTCCCTACACACACACACACACAGTGCGCTAACCACTGCACCACCGCTCCATACACACACACACACAGTGTGCTAACCACTGCACCACCGCTCCCTACACACACACACAGTGTGCTAACCACTGCACCACCGCTCCCCAACACACACACAGTGCGCTAACCACTGCACCACCGCTCCCTACACACACACACACAGTGCGCTAACCACTGCACCACCGCTCCCCACACACACACAGTGCGCTAACCACTGCACCACCGCTCCCTCACACACACACACAGTGCTAACCACTGCACCACCGCTCCCTACACACACACACACAGTGTGCTAACCACTGCGCCACCGCTCCCTACACCACACACACAGTGTGCTAACCACTGCACCACCGCTCCACACACACACACAGAGTGCTAACCACTGCACCACCGCTCCACACACACACACACACAGTGTGCTAACCACTGCACCACCGCTCCCTACACACACACACACAGTGTGCTAACCACTGCACCACCGCTCCCTACACACACACACAGTGTGCTAACCACTGCACCACCGCTCCACACACACACACACACAGTGCGCTAACCACTGCACCACCGCTCTCTACACACCAGTGCGCTAACCACTGCACCACCGCTCCCTACACACACACACAGTGTGCTAACCACTGCACCACCGCTCCCTACACACACACACACAGTGTGCTAACCACTGCACCACCGCTCCCCACACACACACACAGTGCGCTAACCACTGCACCACCGCTCCCTACACACACACACACAGTGTGCTAACCACTGCACCACCGCTCCACACACACACACACAGTGCGCTAACCACTGCACCACCGCTCCACCACACACACACACACACAGTGCGCTAACCACTGCACCACCGCTCTCTACACACAGTGCGCTAACCACTGCACCACCGCTCCCTACACACACACACACAGTGTGCTAACCACTGCACCACCGCTCCCTACACACACACACACAGTGTGCTAACCACTGCACCACCGCTCCACACACACACACACACAGTGTGCTAACCACTGCACCACCGCTCCACACACACACACACAGTGTGCTAACCACTGCACCACCGCTCCCTACACACACACACACAGTGTGCTAACCACTGCACCACCGCTCCCTACACACACACACACAGTGTGCTAACCACTGCACCACCGCTCCCTACACACACACACACACAGTGCGCTAACCACTGCACCACCGCTCCCTACACACACACACACACAGTGCGCTAACCACTGCACCACCGCTCCCCACACACACACACAGTGCGCTAACCACTGCACCACCGCTCCCTACACACACACACACAGTGCGCTAACCACTGCACCACCGCTCCCTACACACACACACACAGTGTGCTAACCACTGCACCACCTCTCCCCACTCACACACACAGTGCGCTAACCACTGCACCACCGCTCCCTACACACACACACACAGTGCGCTAACCACTGCACCACCGCTCCCTACACACACACACACACAGTGTGCTAACCACTGCACCACCGCTCCCTACACACACACACACACAGTGTGCTAACCACTGCACCACCGCTCCCCACACACACACACACAGTGCGCTAACCACTGCACCACCGCTCCACACACACACACACACAGTGCGCTAACCACTGCACCACCGCTCTCTACACACAGTGCGCTAACCACTGCACCACCGCTCCCTACACACACACACACACAGTGTGCTAACCACTGCACCACCGCTCCACACACACACACAGTGTGCTAACCACTGCACCACCGCTCCACACACACACACACACAGTGCGCTAACCACTGCACCACCGCTCTCTACACACAGTGCGCTAACCACTGCACCACCGCTCCCTACACACACACACACAGTGCGCTAACCACTGCACCACCGCTCCCTACACACACACACACACACAGTGCGCTAACCACTGCACCACCGCTCTCTACACACAGTGCGCTAACCACTGCACCACCGCTCCCTACACACACACAGTGCGCTAACCACTGCACCACCGCTCCCTACACACACACACACAGTGTGCTAACCACTGCACCACCGCTCCCTACACACACACACACCGCACGCCTTTACGTCATGATTGTTGTTTTAGGTTGTGGGATAATTAGTTCCAGATACAGAGCTCGCGAACACAAAGACAAAGATCCCCCGTATAGCCTGAACAGACTGTAGGGGCAAGTGCTGTTAGCGAGCATCACCTATGAAGGCCGGCACGGCACACGAGGGGGTGGGTGGCCAGCACCACGCCCGGCCGCCTTTGTCTCCCCGGTGGCGATGTTCACTACACAGCGGACCAGGTACTTATATGAGGCTGAGTCGACCTAGGGGAGGCCCAGGACCGGTTCAGATAATCGTCACTGGTGTTGGCCGTGAGCGGGAATCGAACCCGGGTCGCCGGGTTCGTAGCGCAGCCTAGCGCTAACCACTACACCCACCGCTCCCCCCACACACACAGACACACACAGACAACAACAACAACAACAACCATTCCCCACTAAGTGGCGGTGACGTCACCACGACGCTTGTGCCAGGCCATGTGCACCTTGAGGCCACGTGAAGTGTCGAACGCCCGCTGGCAGGAGGTCACGGGGCAGACCCAGCAGGTGCCACGGGTCGACTGACCGAGATGACCGAGATGACTGGCTGATGCACCACCTGTGCCGCCTACTGTGCCAACTTGCTGTGCTTTAGCCACCCGGCGCTCCGCTCGTTGTTGTGAGCGTCGCTCCTCCGCCCTCCGTTGTTGTTGGAGGGCGACTGCCTCCAACTGTTCAGTAGCATCCTTCACGAGCCTCCTCCACAGAGGTCGATCTTGACACCGCTGGTACCAGTCATCGACAAATCCACTCAGCTCCACGTCCTCCTGTACCACATCACTCCATCTCTTCTCTAGCCCGTGCGGCGCCCGTTTAGCCCCCAAGATTTGGCCGAACAAAAGCTGTTTAGGCATGCGGTGGCTGGGCATGCGGGCTACATGACCCAGCCAACGCAGCCTTGCCTGCCGGAGGAGCTCATCGATGGGACTTTGTCCAGATCTTTCGAGAATTTTTTAGCTCCTCACACAATCCAGCCTGGTTAAACCCAGGATGGATCGTAGGCAGGCCAGCCTAAATGTTTACAACCGGCGAAGATGCTCCATTAAGTAAGTCCACGTTTCGCAAGCGTAGAGAAGGGAGGGAATGACTGTGGCCGAGAAGACCTGAAGCTTCGTGCGGAGCGACAGACCAGGTAGCTTCCACACAGCGTTACGCAACCGATGAAAAGATATTGCCGCTCGACTGATTCGGAGTGAGACCTCTGCTGTTAAGCGGAGCCGGTCATGAGCACACTGCCCAGGTATGGGAAACTCTCCACTCTCTCCACAACTGCCCCACCACCAATTGGGAGTTGTGGGGGTGGAGTGTCCGATGGTACAAAATACCCAGGCAGGTGCTTCGTTTTTGGTGGGGCTGATGGTAAGGCCCCACCTCTTAGTAGCACACTCCAATTTCAGCAGCAGCGTCTCCAACTCCTCCTCTGAGTGAGCCGCAATTACCAAATCATCGGCATACATAACGTGGTTGACCAATAGGGAGCCATCCCTTAACCGGACCCGGGCATCGATCAGCCTCCCATTGTATCTGTACCAAATGGAAATTCCCCCGGTACAGCTATTAAAGGCTTCACGAACTACGCGGTCAAAATAGATGTTAAGTAATGTTGGAGCCAGAGGACATCCCTGTCGCATCCCAAGGTGCACAGGGAAAGGCTCTGACTCCCGGCCACGTAGTTTTACCCGGGCCCGCTCACCATCATGAAGGTCTTTAATGATCGTGAGCAGAGGGTCAGGGACTCCGAAAGCACGAAGAACAACCCAGAGCCCAGGCCTACTGATGGTATCATAGGCCTTGACCAGGTCAATAAAACAGAGATGTAGGTCTTGTTTGAATTCCCTATACCTCTGCTGTAACAGACGGACAGAAAATATATGCAGGACCGCCCTTTCCTGAAACAGCATTGGGGCTCCGCAAGCCTCTCCTCAGCGTGCCTAGCATGGCGATGTTGAATAATCCTTGCCAGGACCTTTCCCGGCACACTGAGGAGTGAGATGCCCCTGTAGTTGTTACAGTCTGTGCGGTCCCCCTTCTTAAAGAGGGGGACCACCAGGGCATCCTTCCAATCCTGAGGAACCCGTCCAGTGGTCCAGACTGTTGTTATGATGTCATATAGGGCAGTCTGTGCACAAACGCCACCCTCCCTCAGCATTTCGCTTGGGATATCATCTCGGCCCGGTGCCTTTCCTGTTTCCCGGACTCCGAATGGCAGGCGCATCTTACTGATGACTCCACGATAGGTCCTGGTGTCAAGGACATGGGCTCGCATCCGCTGGTCCGTCACTATGTAGTCCAGCAGATGTTCTTGCTTGGACCCGGCATGCATCCATGATGTTGTGTGGATGCGCCGATGCCAAAACAGCGTGTTGGTAATTACAAGCCCATGGGCTGCACACAAATCTAGCAGCCTCCTGCCGTTGTTATTGAGCTGATCTGGCCCATGCCTTCCAATCACTCCAGACCAGGTGCCAGCATCATAACCAAATCGGGCATTGAAGTCACCCAACAAGATGACTCTATCCCGAGGGGCCACTTTAGCCAGCACCTGTGACAGGAGGTCATAGAAGGCGTCTGACTCATCGGCTTTGCCTGCATCCCTCCACGGATGTTCGTCTTCGGTGGGGGCATAAGTAACCACGACCACCACTCCTCGCCTCCGGTTGATGGGATGGTGAACCCAAAGTATCCTGGGGCTTACAGCTTCCCACACCTCACCGAAACGCTCCCACGCCCCCTTCATTCTTTTGTTCAGAAGAAGAGCCACACCCTGTTGTTTGGCAGTCTCCTGCCCCGAGTAGAGGACTGTCCACCCCTCATGGTGGCAGGAGCCAGAGCCGGTCCACCGGACCTCCTGAATGCCACAGAGATCCAGGCGGTACCGGTCCAGCTCCCGACAGAGGAGTGGCAGCCTCTCCTCCGCAGTGAGCGTTCGAACATTCCACGTGGCCACACGTAGTGGCTTTTCGTTGTTTCTGGAGGAGCCCCGAGGGTGAAGATTAAATCTCCTGGCTCCGCCAATTGGGGTTTGGCCAGGAGACGTCATAGACGCCTGTCCCCACGGGGCCTCCGGCACAAGCTTATTAATAAGATATTTTTCACGTGTTTTAGCGGTAATTAATTGAAGGTGGAGGGGTTACCAGCCCCTCGCACCCGTCCAGAGCCCCCATTTAGCCGCTGTGGTGGTCACAGACGCCATGAGGGGAGAGGCCAATCGGAATTGGCCCTCTTCCCCACAGCAATGTCCACGACAACGTTGCCGTGCCAGGGAGGTAGGGGGTTGTTTTTGCCGTACACAGAAACACACACAGACACACACACAGAAACACACACAGACACACACACAGACACACACACAGAAACACACACAGACACACACACAGACACACACACACAGACACACACACAGACACACACACAGACACACACACAGACACACAAACACACACACACAGACACACACACAGACACACACAGAAACACACACACACAGACACACAAACACACACGCAGACACAACAACAACAACAACCGCCATTCGCCACTAAGTGGCGGTGACGTCACCACGATGCTTGTGCCAGGCCAAGTGCACCTTGAGGCCACGTGAAGTGTCGAAAGCCCGCTGGCAGGTCACGGGGCAGACCCAGGTGCCACTGGTCGACTGACCGAGATGACCGAGATGACTGGCTGATGCACCACCTGTGCCCCCTACTGTGCCAACTTGCTGTGCTTTAGCCACCCGGCGCTCCGCTCGTTGTTGTGAGCGTCGCTCCTCCGCCCTCCGTTGTTGTTGGAGGGCGACTGCCTCCAACTGCCCAGTAGCGTCCTTCACGAGCCTCCTCCACTGAGGCCGATCTTGACACCGCTGGTACCAGTCATCGGCAAGTCCACTCAGCTCCACGTCCTCCTGTACCACATCACTCCATCTCTTCTCCAGCCCGTGCCGCGCCCGTCTAGCCCCCTCGATCCGGCCGAACAAAAGCTGTTTAGGCATGCGGTGGCTGGGCATGCGGGCTACATGACCCAGCCAACGCAGCCTTGCCTGCCGGAGGAGCTCACTGATGGGACTTTGCCCAGATCTTTCAAGGATTTGTGAGCTCCTCACACAATCCAGCCTGGTTAAACCCAGGATGGATCGTAGGCAGGCCAGCCTAAATGTTTCCAACCGGCGAAGATGCTCCACCAGGGGGGTCCACGTCTCGCAAGCGTAGAGAAGGGAGGGAATGACCGTGGCCGAGAACACGCAGACACACACACAGACACACACACACTCACCCACTCACTCACCCACTCACCCACCCACTCACCCAGTCACCCACTCACCCATCCACTCACCCACCCACTCACCCACCCACTCACCCACCCACTCATCCACCCAATCACCCACTCCCCGAACCCACCCATCCACTCACCCACTCCCCCAACCACCCACCCACTCACTCACTCATTCATTCACCCACTCACCCACTCACTCACCCACCCACTCACCCACTCATTCATCCACTCACTCACTCACCTACCTACTCACCCATCCACTCACTCACTCACCCACCCACCCACTCCCCCACCCACCCACCCACTCACTCACCCACCCACCCACCCACGCACCTACTCGCTCACCCACTCGCCCACCCACTCACCCAACCACTCACCCACTCACCCCACTCACTCACCCACTCACTCACTCACTCACCCACCCACCCACCCACTCACCCACTCACCCACCCACTCACCCACCCACCCACCCACCAACTCACCCACCCAACACACTCACCCACCCACCCACTCACTCAAACACTCACTCACTCACCCACCCACCCACCCACTCACTCACACACTCACACACTCACTCACCGACTCACCCACCCACCCACTCACCCACCCACCCACTCATCCACTCACCCACCCACTCACCCACTCACTCACACACTCACTCACCTACTCACCCACCCACTCACCCACCCACCCACTCACTCACTCACTCACCCACCCACCCACCCACCCACCCACCCACCCACTCACCCACCCACCCACCCACTCACTCACTCACCCACCCACCCACCCACTCACCCACCCACCCACCACCCACCCACCCACTCACTCACTCACCCAACCACTCACCTACCCACCCGCTCACCCACTGACCCACGCACTCACTCACCCCCTACTCACCCACCCACTCACTCACTCAACTTCTCACTCACCCACTCATTCGCTCACTCACCCACTCACTCACTCACCCACCCACTCACCCACTCACTCGCTCACTCACCCACTCACCCACTCACCTACTCACCCACCCACTCACCCACCCACCCACTCACCCACTCACCCACTCACACACTCACACACTCACTCACCTACTCACCCACCCACCCACCCACTCACCCACCCACCCACTCACCCACCGACCCACCCACCCACTCACCCACCCCACTCACTCACACACTCACTCACCTACTCACCCACCCACTCACCCACCCACCCACCCACTCACTCACCCACCCACCCACCCACTCACTCACTCACCCACCCACTCCCCCACCCACCCACTCACTCACCCACCCACCCACTCATTCACCCACTCACCCACGCACCCACCCACTCACCCACTCGCTCACTCACTCGCCCAACCACTCACTCACCCATTCACCCACTCACCCACTCACTCACCCACTCACTTACTCAATCACTCACCCACCCACCCACTCAGCCACTCACCCACCCACTCACCCACCCACCCACCCACCAACTCACCCACCCGCTCACACACTCACCCACCCACCCACCCACTCACTCACCCACCCACCCACTCACTCACTCACCCACCCACCCACCCACCCACCACCCACTCACCCACCCACCCTCCCACCCACCCACTCACCCACTCATTCACACACTCACACACTCACCCACCCACCCACCCACTCACCCACTCACTCACACACTCACCCACCCACTCACCCACCCACCCACCCACTCACTCACTCACTCACCCACCCACCCACCCACTCACCCAACCACCCACCTACTCACCCGCTCACCCACTGACCCACGCACTCACTCACCCCCTACTCACCCACTCACTCACTCAACTACTCATTCACCCACTCACTCGCTCACTCACATCGCTCACTCACTCACCCACCCACTCACTCACTCACCCACTCACTCACTCACTCAACTACTCATTCACCCACTCACCCTCGTCACTCACTCACTCCACCCACTCACTCGCTCACTCAACTCGCTCACTACCACTCACTCACTCACTCACCCACCCACTCACCCACTCCCCACTCCCGCCCACTCACTCGATCACTCACTCACTCACTCGCTCACTCACCCACCCACACACCCATTCACATCACCCACACCACCACCCACTCACTCACTCACTCACTCACTCCCTCACTCACATCACTCACTCACTCACTCACCCACCCACCCACTCACTCACTCCACTCACTCACTCGCTCCATCTCACTCACTCACCCCACTCACTCGCTCACTCACCCACCCACACAACCCACTCACTACACCCACCCACTCACTCACCCCACCCACCCACCCACCCACTCACTCACCCACCCACCCACCCACCCACTCACTACGACTCACTCACACACTCACACACTCACTCACCTACTCACCCACCCACCCACTCACCGCACCCACCACCCACCCACTCACCACTCACTCACTCACCTACTCAACCCACCACCTCACCCACCCACCCACTCACCCACCCACCCACCCACTCACCC
>NW_026891634.1:0-11273 GCF_015708825.2 Lethenteron reissneri
TCTCCTCCACGCTAAGCTGCAACGCACAGACCAACAGACAACAAAGGTCCCCGTGTAGCCTCCACAGCCACTCACTCATCTACCCACTCACTCACTCAGCTACTCACTCACTCATCTCCTCACTCATGTATTCACTAACTCACTCATCTACCAGCAACTCGCTCGCTCACTCACTCACTTACTCACTCACTCACGCCATCTACTCACCCACTCACTCATCTACCACCCACTCACTCATCTACTCACCACTCACATCGCTCGCTCACACCACTCATCTCCCCATTCATCTACCCACTCATCTAACCACTATCACTCATCTACTCACTCATATCTCACTCACCTCTACTCACTCATCTACTCACTCATTCACTCACTCATCTACTCACTCATTCACTCACTCATCTACTCACTCACTCACTCATCTACTCACTCACTCACCTACCCACTCCTCTACCCACCCACCCACCCACTCACTCTCCTCCATGCTGAGCTGCAATGCAATTCTACACCAATCCACCCACTCACCCACCCACTTATCCACCCACTCACTCACTCACCCACTCATCTACTCAATCACTACCCACCCACTCACACATCTACTCACTAATTCATCAACCCACTCACTCATCTACTCAATCATTCACCCAGTCACTCATCCACCCACCCACTCACTCATCTACCCACCGACTCACTCATCTACTCACCCACCCACTCACACATCTACTCACCCACTCACTCATCTACTAACTCACCCATCTACTCACCCACTCACTCATCTACTCACCCACTAACTCACTCATCTACTCACCCACTAACTCACTCATCTACTAACTCACTCATCTACTCACCCACTAACTCACTCATCTACTCACCACTCACTCATCTACTAACTCACTCATCTACTCACCCAATCCCTCATCTACCCGCTCATGTACCCACTCACTCACTCAACTACTCACCTACCCACCCACTCATCTACCTACCCACCCACCCACTCACTCACCTACCCTCCCACTCATCTACCCACTCACTCACTCACCTACCCACCCACTCACTCATTTACCCACTCACTCATCTACCCACTAATTCATCAACCCACTCACTCTCCTCCACGCTAAGCTGCAACGCACACACACACAGACACAAAGGTCCCCCGTGTAGCCTCCACAGCCACTCACTCATCTACCCATTCACTCACTCAGCTACTCACCCACTCACTCACTCAGCTACTCACTCACTCATCTCCTCACTCATGTATTCACTCACTCACTCATCTACCCAGCAACTCGCTCGCTCACTCACTCACCTACTCACTCACGCATCTACTCACCCACTCACTCATCTACCCACCCACTCACTCATCTACTCACCACTCACTCGCTCGCTCACCCACTCATCTCCCCATTCATCTACCCACTCATCTAACCACTCACTCATCTACTCACTCATTCACTCACTCATCTACTCACTCATCTACTCACTCATTCACTCACTCATCTACTCACTCATTCACTCACTCATCTACTCACTCATTCACTCACTCATCTACTCACCCACTCACCCACTCACTCACTCTCCTCCACGCTGAGCTGCAACGCACAAAGGTCCCCCGTGTAGCCTCCACAGCCACTCACTAGTCTACCCACTGACTCACTCACCTACTCACTCATCTACTCACTCACTCATCTACTCACCTACTCACTCATCTACTCACTCACTCACCTACCCACTCCTCTACCCACCCACCCACCCACTCACTCTCCTCCATGCTGAGCTGCAATGCAATTCTACACCAATCCACCCACTCACCCACCCACGTATCCACCCACTCACTCACTCACCCACTCATCTACTCAATCACTACCCACCCACTCACACATCTACTCACTAATTCATCAACCCACTCACTCATCTACTCAATCATTCACCCAGTCACTCATCCACCCACCCACTCACTCATCTACCCACCGACTCACTCATCTACTCACCCACCCACTCACACATCTACTCACCCACTCACTCATCTACTAACTCACCCATCTACTCACCCACTCACTCATCTACTCACCCACTAACTCACTCATCTACTCACCCACTAACTCACTCATCTACTAACTCACTCATCTACTCACCCACTAACTCACTCATCTACTCACCACTCACTCATCTACTAACTCACTCATCTACTCACCCACTCACTCATCTACTCACCCACTAACTCACTCATCTACTCACCCAATCACTCATCCACCCACCCACTCACACATCTGGTGGTGGACAATCTGTGTGGTGGTGGACAATCTTTGGTGTCGGTGATGGTGATGGTGGTGGTGATGGTGGTGATGGTGATGATGGTGATGATGATGGTGATGGTGGTGATGGTGATGATGGTGATGATGATGGTGGTGGTGGTGATGGTGATGATGGTGGTGGTGATGGTGATGATGGTGATGATGATGGTGATGGTGGTGATGATGATGGTGGTGGTGGTGATGGTGGTGGTGATGGTGGTGATGATGATGGTGGTGGTGATGGTGATGGTGGTGATGATGATGGTGGTGGTGGTGATGGTGGTGATGATGATGGTGATGATGGTGGTGATGGTGGTGATGGTGGTGATGATGGTGATGGTGGTGATGGTGGTGGTGATGATGGTGGTGATGGTGGTGATGATGGTGATGGTGGTGATGATGGTGATGGTGGTGATGGTGGTGGTGATGATGGTGGTGATGGTGATGATGGTGGTGGTGATGATGGTGGTGATGGTGGTGATGATGGTGATGGTGGTGATGGTGGTGGTGATGATGGTGGTGATGGTGATGATGGTGGTGGTGATGATGGTGGTGATGGTGGTGATGATGGTGATGATGGTGGTGATGGTGGTGATGGTGGTGATGTGATGATGGTGGTGATGGTGATGATGGTGATGATGGTGATGGTGATGATGGTGGTGATGGTGGTGATGGTGGTGATGGTGGTGATGATGATGGTGGTGATGATGGTGATGGTGGTGATGATGGTGGTGATGGTGGTGGTGATGATGGTGGTGATGGTGGTGATGATGGTGATGATGGTGGTGATGATGATGGTGATGGTGGTGGTGGTGATGATGGTGGTGGTGGTGGTGGTGATGATGGTGGTGGTGATGGTGGTGGTGGTGGAGCTGGTGGTGGTGATGATGGTGGTGGTGGAGCTGGTGGTGGTGATGATGGTGGTGGTGATGATGGTGGTGATGGTGGTGATGGTGGTGATGGTGGAGCTGGTGGTGGAGCTGGAGGTGGAGCTGGTGGTGGAGCTGGAGGTGGAGCTGGTGGTGGAGCTGGAGGTGGACACCTCTCGTAGCTCCGTAGCCACGTAGTGCTGCAGGTCCTTGGCTGCCCGTGCCCTCGAGTCCTCGCTGCGACTACGCAGGCCCTGCATGAACTGCTGCATCATGGCCGACGTTCCTGACATGGTGGTGGGTTGGTGGTGGTGGGGGGGGTTGGTGGTGGTGGTGGGTGGTGGCCCCCGCGCCTGCTGGGCACACGTGGGTGGTGGGCGGGTGAGTGGGGTGGGCAGTGGGTGGGTGGGTGAGTGGGGTGGTGGGTGGGTCAGTGGGGTGGACAAGTGGGTGGGTGAGTGGGGTGGTGGGTGGATGAGTGGGGTGGTGGGTGGGTGAGTGGGGTGGTGGGTGGACGAGTGGGTGGGGTGGTGGGTGGGTGGGTGAGTAGGGTGGGGTGGGTGGGTGGGTGGGTGGAGTAGGCAGAGGGGTGAAGGGTGGGTGGTGGGTGAGTGGCGAGGTGAGTGGGTGGTGTGGTGGTGGTGGTGTAGATTGTGGTGGTATAAATGTTTTTGGTGGTAGTGGTATGAATGGTGGTGGTGATAGTGGTGGCGGTGGGTGGTAGCGGTGATAGTGGTGGCAGTGATGATAGTGGTGGTGGTAGTGTTGGTGGTTGTTATGATGGTGATAATATTGGTGGTGATAGTGGTAAGAGTTGTGATGATAGTGGTTGGAATTATGATGATGTTGATAATAGTGGTGGTGATCGTGGTAATGGTGGTGATGGTGATGTTGGGTGTGGTTGTGGTGACGATGATGGTGATGTTGGAGAGGAAATGTAGGCGGTGTTTGCGATGAAGGTGGTGATGGGTGTGATTGTGGTGACGATAATGGCAAAACATCACAAACAACAACAAAATCAACAAATCAGACATGCCAACAATTACACAACGGTATTATGGACAGTCTTCAACATATCTCCACGCATCTCTGTGTCTCTAATGTATCTCCCCGTGTATATACGCGCATCTCAGCATCCCCTAAGTATCTCGGAGACTGTGCATCTCCTCGCCGCGTATTAAATGCACCCCCCCCCCCCACCACCACCACAAGCACGGAATCATAATCTTGTGTTCAGACCGCAGGGGGAGGGAATCCGGTGAGCTACGGAAGCTCTCCGTATTATCGCAGATCCTCCAGCGATGGGCACGGGGGGTGAGAAGGTTTCCAGCAACGACAAACGCACGGTGCAGACACAAACACGCGATGGGAGCGCAAAACAGAGCCAAAGTGTACTAATAGGGGTTTTTCCCCTTTTTTTCTGGCAACAAAACTGACACCTTTTTACAAGGAATCATGTTTACATTAACCACTATACTTGAAGTCAAATGCAAACAAAAAACACAACTCTGATATGATAATTGTTTTTTTACCCTTCTATCTGGCAACAAAACTGACACCTTTTTACAAGGAGTCATGTTTGCATAGACCACAATACCTGCGGTCATAATGCAAACAAAAAACACACAACTCTGATAATGTATGCACTGTCCTTGAAATTGATTGGTCCACACCCGAGACAGCTTTCCTTAGAGCCTAGTCTCACATGGGTTGGACCAGATGATGTCAAAAGGCGCACAACTCAAAGACAATGCACCATCAGAGTATGAGAGCTCGGGGTGAAGCATTTACACCATTGGAACCTCATTTGCCAGTAAAAAATATAATAATTGGTTTTTTACCCTTCTATCTGGCAACAAAACTGACACCTTTTTACAAGGAGTCATGTTTGCATAGACCACAATACCTGCAGTCATAATACAAACAAAAGACATAACTCTGATAATGTGCACTGTCCTTGAAGTTGATTGGTCCACACCCGAGACAGCTTTCCTTAGAGCCTAGTCTCACATGGGTTGGACCAGATGACGCCAAAAGGCGCACAACTCAAAGACAATGCACCATCAGAGTATGAGAGCTCGGGGTGAAGCATTTACACCATTGGAACCTCATTTGCCAGTAAAAAATATGATAATTGTTTTTTTACCCTTCTATCTGGCAACAAAACTGACACCTTTTGCAAGGAATCATGCTTACATTAACCACAATACTTGCAGTCAAATGCAAACAAAAAACAAAACTCTGATAATTTATGCACTGTCCTTGAAGCTGATTGGTCCACACCAGAGACAGCTTTCTTTAGAGCCTAGTCTCATATTGGTGTTCGACCAGATGACGCCAAAAGGCGCGCAGTTCAAAGACAACGCACCATCAGAGTATGAGAGCTCGGGGTGAGCAGCTACATCATGGGACGTCCTTTGCCAGTATATTTTAGTACTGGCAAAGGAGGTTCCATGATGACAGAGCCAAAGTGTTAGCAAGTCACTAACTGGAACCAATTGACACGTTAATTGATAAGACAAGTCCGATATTTGATGCTCGGGCAAAGGCAGCAAAAATCAACAATACAATCGTAGGCCAAACTAAATTGTGTTTTTCATTTCACCAGCTAATGCCCCACTGCGCTACAGTGTATCTCTCTTTGTCACAAGCGACCTGGTCATCTCAAACCAGAGGTCGCAAACGGGTTTTGATTCCTTACCCGTACCCGTACCCGGCCGCACCAGGGTCGCAAACGGGTACCCGTACCGGTACCCTACCCGTACCCGGCCGGGTACGGGTAGGGTACGGGTATGGGTAGGGTACGGGTATCGGGTACCCGATTGCGACCTCTGGGATGAAGCCATGTTGCAGGCGCGGGTGGGTTGATTCTAGGAACTTGAATTGTGAGAAGAGACAAGACGTTGGGAAATGAGTGACAAACAGTGACTCACCAGTGACTCACGGCCTACCCGTACCCGTGCACAGGGTCGCAAACGGCTACCCGTACCCGTACCCGGCCGTGTACGGGTAGCCGGGTATCGGGTAGGGTACGGGTATCGGGTACCCGGTTGCAACCTCTGTCTCAAACTAAACTAGCTAGCAAAATGTATATTTGGAGTTTGCTTGTGACAAGATGCTAACTACCTCGCCTGGTACACAGGAGGTCGTGGGTTCCATCCCGACCCTGACGATGCCTGCTGCTGTTGTATATTTGGAGTTTGCGTGCCTCTCTCCCCGTGGTGGTCACTGCATGGATTTATTTTTTCCCAGGTCCTCCGGTTTTCCCTCGAACATTTAGAAACATGCACTGAGGTTGTTTGGAGTGGGTGGGCGAGTGGGGTGAGTGGGTGAGTGGGTGGATGGGTGAGTGGGTGAGTGGGTGAGTGAGTGGGTTGGTGGGTGAGTGGGTTGGCGGGTGAGTGGGTTGGTGGGTGAGTGAGTGGATGGGTGAGTGAGCGGGTGAATGAGTGGGTTGGTGGGTGAGTGAGTGGGTGGGTGAGTGGGTTAGTGGGTGAGTGAGTGAGTGGGTTGGTGGGTGAGTGGGTGAGCAGGTGAGCGGGTGAGCGAGTGAATGGGTGAGTGAGTTGGTGGGTGAGTGAGTGAGTTGGTGGGTGAGTGGGTTGGTGGGTGAGTAAGTGAGTGAGTGGGTTGGTGGGTGAGTGGGTTGGTGGGTGAGTGAGTGGATGGGTGAGTGAGCGGGTGAATGAGTGGGTTGGTGGGTGAGTGAGTGGGTGGGTGAGTGGGTTAGTGGGTGAGTGAGTGAGTGGGTTGGTGGGTGAGTGGGTGGGTGAGTGGGTGAGTGGGTGAGTGAGTGGGTGGGTGGGTGAGTGAGTGGGTTGGTGGGTGAGTGAGTGGGTTGGTGGGTGAGTGGGTTGGTGGGTGAGTGAGTGGGTTGGTGGGTGAGTGGGTGGTTTGTGGGTGAGTGAGTGGGTGAGTGAGTGAGTGGGTTGGTGGGTGAGTGAGTGGGTTGGTGGGTGAGTGGGTGGGTTGGTGGGTGAGTGAGTGAGTGGGTGGTGGGTGAGTGGGTTGGTGGGTGAGTGGGTGAGTGAGTGGGTGGGTTGGTGGGTGAGTGAGTGGGTTGGTGGGTGAGTGGGTTTGGTGGGTGAGTGAGTGGGTTGGTGGGTGAGTGAGTGGGTTGGTGAGTGAGGTGGTGGTGAGTGAGTGGGTTGGTGGAGTGAGTGAGTGGTTGGTGAGTGAGTGGGTTGGTGAGTGAGTGAGTGGGTTGGTGGGTGAGTGAGTGGGTTGGTGGGTGAGTGAGTGGGTTGGTGGGTGAGTGAGTGGGTTGGTGGGTGAGTGAGTGAGTTGGTGGGTGAGTGAGTGGGTTGGTGAGTGAGTGGGTTGGTGGGTGAGTGAGTGGGTTGGTGGGTGAGTGGGTGGGTTGGTGGGTGAGTGAGTGAGTGGGTTGGCGGGTGAGTGAGTGGGTTGGCGGGTGAGTGAGTGGGTTGGTGAGTGAGTGAGTGGGTTGGTGGGTGAGTATGAATACGTGAATGCATCTGTGCGTGTGTTTACGGTGTTTGTCGTCAAGTTCTGACCGTGTGCCCCTACTGGACACCTGGTGAACGAAGAGCTTCATAGCTCATCGGATTCCGCCTGCAGTAACAAATATTATGATTTCGATTCCTGTACAGCGGGCGAGGAAATTAACATCTCCTCGCAAATCGTGGTCACCACACGAAGATAAAACAACATTAGCATTGAACCATCAATGTAGCAGCAGCAGCACAGCCTACAGGGATCCCCTATTAGATGCCAACTGCTTACAGATCTCTCGTACCAGGCTACGTGCATCTCTCTCTCTCAGTAAAACGCTGAGGTAAATTTTTTAAATATTTCTTTAAATATTTCTTTAAATCTTACATCAACTTGAATTTGGCACGACAGCGGGTATTGCGTCGAGATAAACACAATTTCCGTAACTCTGCCGTGTAAAGGGTTATAATCTTAATTTTAAGGACCTCCACCGGGCCGCACCGAAGCCTACGGCCTTGCCTAGTTGCCCCGGCCGACGCGAGCCGCGCCTCGGCCGGCAGAAGCCTGTAGGCCGGACCCCCCCCCCCCCCCCCCCCGCTCCTTCACGGGAAATTTTTTAATATTTTTCTTATTTTTCTCTAACCGGCGCGCATTTGTGTGTTGAAGCTTCGCAACTCTCGTGCATCGCGATTATTTATTTTACCTTCAGTTCAGCTCGAGAGAGAGAGACGGGGGGGCCGAGAGAAAAGTTGCCAAAGTCGTCGAAGCGCTCAGCAAGTCCGCGCCGATTTCATCTTTTTAGAACAATCAGCTGACAACCCGCGGGAACCGGATCCCTATCTTCTAACATGGGCCCATGTTAGGAGATAGGGAACCGGTTCCCATAGAAAGTCTATGGAGCCATGTTAAAATATACGGAACCGGTTCCCTATCTACTAACATGGGCCCATGTTAGGAGATAGGGAACCGGTTCCCATTAGAAGTCTATGGGGCAATGTTAAAAGATACGGAACCGGTTCCCTATCTACTAACATGGGCCCATGTTAAGAGATAGGGAACCGGTTCCCATAGAAAGTCTATGGGGCCATGTTAAAAGATACGGAACCGGTTCCCTATCTACTAACATGGGCCCATGTTAAGCAATATGGAACCGGTTCCCATAGGAAGTCTATGGGCCCATGTTAAAAGATACGGAACCGGTTCCCTATCTCTTAACATGGGCCCATGTTAAGAGATAGGGGACCGGTTCCCATAGAAAGTCAATGGGACAATGTTAAGAGATAGGGAACCGGTTCCCATAGGAAGTCTATGGGGCAATGTTAAGAGATAGGGAACCGGTTCCCATAGAAAGTCTATGGGGCATGTTAAGAGATAGGGAACCGGTTCCCATAGGAAGTCTATGGGGCAATGTTAAGAGATAGGGAACCGGTTCCCATAGGAAGTCAATGGGGCAATGTTAAGAGATAGGGAACCGGTTCCCATAGGAAGTCAATGGGGCAATGTTAATAGATAGGGAACCGGTTCCCATAGGAAGTCTATGGGGCAATGTTAAGAGATTTTACCATAAAAAGTCCATGGGCTAAATATACATGTCCACTACTTCCCTCAACCTCCCTCCCGATCTGGCCATAGTAATGTGGAATTTCCCAGCAGCTGGCTCAGTAGGGCTGTGAAAAAATGACAATCGTTGTCGATGTTGTCAAAACATAAATCTGTGGCAAAACGATCAGCAAAATCTGTAAATACGAGAGGAATCCTGAGTAAAGATTGGAAAAACTCTGGAAATATCAGAGAAATGTGGAGAAGACCTAGAAATCTGGAGGAAAATCTGAGAAATCTGAAAACAATTAGAGAAATCTGGGGCAAAATCGGTTGCTAAATCTGTTGAAATGATGAAAATTTAAGAAATCTGTAAAAAAAATCTGAGAATTCTGGAAATATTCGAAAAATGTGGAGACATTTTGGAGATCTATGGACAAATCGGGAGGAAAATCTGAGAAACCTGTGACATTTGTTGAGAAGTCTGGAAACCAACGACATCTGTAAATATGAGAGAAATATGATAATTGTTTTTTTACCCTTCTATCTGGCAACAAAACTGACACCTTTTTACAAGGAGTCATGTTTGCATAGACCGCAATACCTGCAGTCATAAATACAAACAAAAGACATAACTCTGATAATGTGCACTGTCCTTGAAGTTGATTGGTCCACACCCGAGACAACTTCAAGGACAGTGCACATTATCAGAGTTATGTCTTTTGTTTGTATTTACGACTGCAGGTATTGCGGTCTATGCAAACATGACTCCTTGTAAAAAGGTGTCAGTTTTGTTGCCAGATAGAAGGGTAAAGAACCAATTATCATATTTTTACTGGCAAATGAGTTCCCCATAATGAGAGAAATATGTGGAAAAATCTAAGAAATCTGTGGAAAAATCGGCGAAATTTGTCGTAAAAATCTAAGAAATTAGGAAAATCTGAGAAATGTTTTTCTTAATCGTAGAAGTGTGGAGGGAAATCGGGGAAATCTGAGTCACATCGCTCAGTGAGGCCTTATCTGCTCACATAAAAAGAATACTTTAGTTTGTGATGACCAGTTCGCTTGTGAAAAAGAGCTACACAGCATACAAATATATCAGGTGTGAAATCTACAGCAAGAAAATTTTAAACATTTTCAAAAGAAAAATAATTTTTCAAATTTTTGTGAAATCTATAGCAAGAAAATTTGAAACATTTTCAAAAGAAATTTTTTTTTTCAAATTTTTGTGAAATCTACAGCAAGAGAATTTGAAACATTTCAAAATAAAAAATGTTTTTCAAAATTTTGTGAAATCTACAGCAAGAAAATTTGAAACATTTTCAAAAGAAAAATTAGTTTTCAAATTTTTGTTAAATCTACAGCAAGAAAATTTGAAACATTTTCAAAAGAAAAATAACTTTACAAATTTTCTTGCTGTGGATTTCACACCTGATGATGATGATGATTGCTTGTGTTGCAGTCGAAACGTCGTGATAATTTTATCGTTTTATATTTTAATTATTTTATTGCTTCCCTTCTACGTGACTTTACCGAAAGAACCAACAATAGGAATCCCTACAGTCTCGAAAGCTTTAAATCTAAATATATTTTAGTTTGTGATGACCAGGTTATGTCTGAATAAACTTCTTTAAAACATTTCTTTTTTTAAACAACTCTTTTATTCACAACTTCGTTGAACTCACTGTCGAGAAGTACATCAATGATGTGGTGCCTGTTCCCACATGAACGCTTACTTGAAGTAATTGGTTATTTTTAAATCCTTTGTATTAAGCTCGCTTGCTTGTGTAATGTAGGAATTTGGGCGGGAGACGACTTGACGGGTCATATTCTATTATTTAATTTAATTTATTATTTTATCTTCAGACGTGACTTAACCGAAAGAACCAAATTATAATGACTTGACGGGTAGCACACTTTTATTAACACCAATTTCATCAACACGTGTGGCCAACTGTAGCCTACGCTACACGGTTCCCCCGGCTACACACACACGGGCTCTCCCGCCCCGTAGCTTCCAGGGAACCCACCCCGGCTGGGTCTGGGTCCTGACCACTGGGTCCCACAGCCTCGCCCTCACAAGGACGTCAGGCCCCGGGTCCCACAGCCTCGCCTCTGAGCC
>NW_026891635.1:0-14932 GCF_015708825.2 Lethenteron reissneri
TGTTCTGACACTTTGGCTGTCAAGAAAGAGGCCGTCTCTGGCTGTGTAGGCCCGAGGCCTTTTAAAGACGACACGAAATTCGCCTTTTGGCGTTCTCTGTTCTGACACTTTGAGGCTTAGACTCTGAAAAAAGCTGCTGCCTCTGGCTATAGTCCCAAGGCCTTTCAACACGAAATTCGCATTTTGCCGTTCTCTGTTCTGACACTTTGGCTATCAAGAAAGCGGCCATCTCTGGGTGTAGGCCAAAGGCGTTTCAAAGACGACACGAAATTCGCCTTTTGGCGTTCTCTGTTCTGACAGTGTAAGGCTTAGACTCTGAAGAAAGCTGCTGCCTCTGGGTGTAGGCCCAAGGCCTTTTCAAATACAACACGAAATTCGCATTTTGGCGTTCGCTGTTCTGACACTTTGACACTTTGGCTCTGAAGAAAGCGGCCGCCTCTGGGTGTGTAGGCCCAAGGCGTTTCAAAGACGGCACGAAATTCGCATTTTGGCGTTCTCTGTTCTGACACTTTGAGGCTTTGGCTCTGAAGAAAGCTGCTGCCTCTGGGTGTGTAGGCCCAAGGGTGTTTCAAAGACGACACAAAATTGGCCTTTTGGCGTTCTCTGTTCTGACACTTTGAGGCTTAGGCTCTGAAGAAAGAGGCCATATCTGGGTGTAGGCCAACGGCCTTTCAAAGACAACACGCAATTTGCATTTTGGCGTTCTCTGTTCTGACACTTTGAGGCTTAGACTCTGAAAAAAGCTGCCGCCTCTGGGTGTGTAGGCCCAAGGGTGTTTCAAAGACGACACGAAATTAGCATTTTGGCGTTCTGTGTGTCTGACACTTTGACGCTTTGGCTCTGAAGAAAGCGGCCGCCTCTGGGTGTGTAGGCCCAAGTCGTTTCAAAGACGACACGAAATACTGGAGAATTGTATCATCGCTTTGTTCTGATTCATGAAGCCATCTGTTAAGTCTCAACTTGTCCTGATTCCTGTCCGGTGGCTTTCCCCCTGTTGTCTTGGGTACGTGTGTGTGTGTGTTTGTTCTATTTTATTGGGGTAATATAAGTTTCATCATCTTGGTTCTTTCGGTAAAGTCACGTGGGTAGAAATGAAACAGATCGCGACGTTTCGATCGCAACACGCGCAACCCTCACCAGGTGGGACAACCGCGGAAAGAAAACGCCGCTGAACTGGGCGGGTAAAAGCCGCCGTGGCAAGAGGTTATATCAGTTCTAGATTTTAAGATTTCGTAACCATGTAGGTAAAAAATTAAAATTCATTAAAGTAAAATAAAATAAAAATAAAAATCACGACGTTTCGATCGCAACACAAGCAATCATCATAGGTAAAAATTTAAAATTAAAATTAATTAAAGTAAAATAAAATAAAAATAAAATCACGACGTTTCAATTGCAACACAAGCAATCATCATAGGTAAAAATTTAAAATTAAAATTAATTAAAGTAAAAAGATAAAAATCACGACGTTTCGATTGCAACACAAGCAATCGTCATAGGTAAAAAATTTAAATTAAAATTAATAAAAGTAAAATAAAATAAAAATAAAAATTACGACATTTCGATCGCAACACAAGCAATCATCATGGGTAAAAAATAAAATAAAAATTAATAAAAGTAAAATAAAATAAAAATTACGACGTTTCGATTTCAACGCAAGCAATCATCATAGGTAAAAAATAAAATTAAAATTAATAAAAGTAAAATAAAATAAAAATAACGTTTCGATTGCAACACAAGCAATCATCATAGGTAAAAAATTAAAATTAAAATTAATTAAAGTAAAATAAAATAAAAATAACGACGTTTCGAATGCAACACAAGCAATCATCATAGGTAAAAAATTTAAAATTAAAATTAATTAAAGTAAAATAAAATAAAAATCACGACGTTTCGATCGCAACGCAAGCAATCATCATAGGTAAAAAGTTAAAATTAAAATTAATAAAAGTAAAATAAAATAAAAATCACGACGTTTCGAATGCAACACAAGCAATCGTCATAGGTAAAAAATTTAAATTTAAAATTAATTAAAGTAAAATAAAATAAAAATAAAAATTACGACGTTTCGATTGCAACGCAAGCAATCATCATAGGTAAAAATTTAAAATTAAAATAAATAAAAGTAAAATAAAATAAAAATAAAAATTACGACGTTTCGATCGCAACACAAGCAATCGTCATAGGTAAAAAATTTAAATTAAAATAAATAAAAGTAAAATAAAATAAAAATAAAAATTACGACGTTTCGATCGCAACACAAGCAATCGTCATAGGTAAAAAATTTAAATTAAAATAAATAAAAGTAAAATAAAATAAAAATAAAAATTACGACGTTTCGATCGCAACACAAGCAATCATCATAGGTAAAAAATTAAAATTAAAATGAATAAAAGTAAAATAAAATAAAAATCACGACTTTTCGATTGCAACACAAGCAATCATCATAGGTAAAAAATTAAAATTAAAATTAATTAAAGTAAAATAAATAAAAATAAAAATTACGACATTTCGATTGCAACGCAAGCAATCATCATAGGTAAAAAATTAAAATTAAAATTAATAAAAGTAAAATAAAATAAAAATCACGACATTTCGATTGCAACGCAAGCAATCATCATAGGTAAAAAATTAAAATTAAAATTAATAAAAGTAAAATAAAATAAAAATAAAAATTACGACATTTCGATCGCAACACAAGCAATCATCATGGGTAAAAAATTAAAATTAAAATTAATTAAAGTAAAATAAAATAAAATACGACGTTTCGATTTCAACGCAAGCAATCATCATAGGTAGAAAATTAAAATTAAAATTAATAAAAGTAAAATAAATAAAAATCACGACATTTCGATTTCAACGCAAGCAATCATCATAGGTAGAAAATTAAAATTAAAATTAATAAAAGTAAAATAAAATAAAAATTAAGACGTTTCGATTGCAACACAAGCAATCATCATAGGTAAAAAATAAAATTAAAATTAATAAAAGTAAAATAAAAAAAAAATCACGACGTTTCAATTGCAACACAAGCAACGCCTCCATTCCCAGGCCACGCCTCCTTTTCCTTCCCAGGCCACGCCCCCTTCACAGGCCACGCCCCCTTCACAGGCCACGCCTCCTTCACAGGCCACGCCCCTTTCACAGGCCACGCCCCTTCACAGGCCACGCCCCCTTCACAGGCCACGCCCCCCGTCACAGGCCACGCCCCCTTCACAGGCCACGCCCCCCTTCACAGGCCACGCACCCCCTTCACAGGCCACGCCCCTTCACAGGCCACGCCTCCTTCACAGGCCACGCCTGAGGGAGGGGGGGTCAGGGGAGGGGCTTGAGGGAGGGGGGGTCAGGGGAGGGGGGTAAGGAAGGGGGGGGTCAGGGGAGGGGCTTGAGGGAGGGGGGGTCAGGGGAGGGGGGGGGGTCAGGGGGGTCAGGGGAGGGGCCTAAGCGAGGGTGAGGGGCCGATAGTTGAGGGGGCTGGCTGCCTGGCTCCCTCAAGTCACGTGATCTTTTCTACAGAGGTAGAGGAACAACAGGTGGGACTCCTCCGGCGGAGATCCGGTGGACTCTTCCGGCAGACTAGTTGGGCGATGCCGGAGGAGGCGGAGGCTTTCGCGACGCCAACAAGGGCTGCCACACACGGAGTAGCCGTCGACCGTGCGGCCTAGAAAAGGCCTCATTTAGCTCAACGGAACTTGGCCAAACCGAAGAGGCTGTCTTAGCGGACCCTTTAGCTCAACGGAACTTGGCCAAACCGAAGAGGCTGTCTTAGCGGACCCTTTAGCTCAACGGAACTTGGCCAAACCGAAGAGGCTGTCTTAGCGGACCCTTTAGCTCAACGGAACTTGGCCAAATCGAAGAGGCCGTCTTAGCGGACCCTTTAGCTCAACGGAACTTGGCCAAACCGAAGAGGCCGTCTTAGCGGATCCTGTCGCTCAACGGAACTTTGCCAAGCAGAAGAGGCCGTCTTAGCGGATCCTGTCACTCAACGGAACTTGGCCAAACCGAAGAGGCCGTCTTAGCGGACCCTTTAGCTCAACGGAACTTGGCCAAACCGAAGAGGCCGTCTTAGCGGATCCTGTCGCTCAACGGGACTTGGCCAAACTGAAGAGGCCGTCTTAGCGGACCCTTTAGCTCAACGGAACTTGGCCAAGCAGAAGAGGCCGTCTTAGCGGATCCTGTCGCTCAACGGAACTTGGCCAAACTGAAGAGGCCGTCTTAGCGGACCCTTTAGCTCAACGGAACTTGGCCAAGCAGAAGAGGCCGTCTTAGCGGATCCTGTCGCTCAACGGAACTTGGCCAAGGCGACGAGGCCGTCTTAGCGGACCCTTTAGCTCAACAGAACTTGGCCAAGCCGAAGAGGCCGTCTTAGCGGACCCTTTAGCTCAACGGAACTTGGCCAAACCGAAGAGGCCGTCTTAGCGGATCCTGTCGCTCAACGGAACTTGGCCAAACTGAAGAGGCCGTCTTAGCGGACCCTTTAGCTCAACGGAACTTGGCCAAACCGAAAAGGCCGTCTTAGCGGATCCTGTCGCTCAATGGAACTTGGCCAAACCGAAGAGGCCGTCTTAGCGGACCCTTTAGCTCAACGGAACTTGGCCAAACCGAAGAGGCCGTCTTAGCGGACCCTTTAGCTCAACGGAACTTGGCCAAACCGAAGAGGCCGTCTTAGCGGATCCTGTCGCTCAACGGAACTTGGCCAAACTGAAGAGGCCGTCTTAGCGGATCCTGTCGCTCAACGGAACTTGGCCAAACCGAAGAGGCCGTCTTAGCAGACCCTTTAGCTCAACGGAACTTGGCCAAACCGAAGAGGCCGTCTTAGCGGACCCTTTAGCTCAACGGAACTTGGCCAAACCGAAGAGGCCGTCTTAGCGGATCCTGTCGCTCAACGGAACTTGGCCAAACTGAAGAGGCCGTCTTAGCGGACCCTTTACCTCAACGGAACTTGGCCAAACCGAAGAGGCCGTCTTAGCGGATCCTGTCGCTCAACGGAACTTGGCCAAACTGAAGAGGCCGTCTTAGCGAACCCTTTAGCTCAACGGAACTTGGCCAAGCAGAAGAGGCCGTCTTAGCGGATCCTGTCGCTCAACGGAACTTGGCCAAGCCGAAGAGGCCGTCTTAGCGGACCCTTTAGCTCAACGGAACTTGGCTAATCCGAAGAGGCCGTCTTAGCGGATCCTGTCGCTCAACGGAACTTGGCCAAACTGAAGAGGCCGTCTTAGCGGACCCTTTAGCTCAACAGAACTTGGCTAATCCGAAGAGGCCGTCTTAGCGGATCCTTTCGCTCAACGGAACTTGGCCAAGCCGAAGAGGCCGTCTTAGCGGACCCTTTAGCTCAACGGAACTTGGCCAAACAGAAGAGGCCGTCTTAGCGGATCCTGTCGCTCAACGGAACTTGGCCAAACTGAAGAGGCCGTCTTAGCGGACCCTTTAGCTCAACGGAACTTGGCCAAACCGAAAAGGCCGTCTTAGCGGATCCTGTCGCTCAACGGAACTTGGCCAAACCGAAGAGGCCGTCTTAGCGGACCCTTTAGCTCAACGGAACTTGGCCAAACCGAAGAGGCCGTCTTAGCGGACCCTTTAGCTCAACGGAACTTGGCCAAACCGAAGAGGCCGTCTTAGCGGATCCTGTCGCTCAACGGAACTTGGCCAAACTGAAGAGGCCGTCTTAGCGGATCCTGTCGCTCAACGGAACTTGGCCAAACCGAAGAGGCCGTCTTAGCGGACCCTTTAGCTCAACGGAACTTGGCCAAACCGAAGAGGCCGTCTTAGCGGACCCTTTAGCTCAACGGAACTTGGCCAAACCGAAGAGGCCGTCTTAGCGGACCCTTTACCTCAACGGAACTTGGCCAAACCGAAGAGGCCGTCTTAGCGGATCCTGTCGCTCAACAGAACTTGGCCAAACCGAAGAGGCCGTCTTAGCGGACCCTTTAGCTCAACGGAACTTGGCCAAACCGAAGAGGCCGTCTTAGCGGACCCTTTAGCTCAACGGAACTTGGCCAAACCGAAGAGGCCGTCTTAGCGGATCCTGTCGCTCAACGGAACTTGGCCAAACTGAAGAGGCCATCTGAGCGGACCCTTTAGCTCAACGGAACTTGGCCAAACCGAAGAGGCCGTCTTAGCGGATCCTTTCGCTCAACGGAACTTGGCCAAGCCGAAGAGGCCGTCTTAGCGGATCCTTTCGCTCAACGGAACTTGGCCAAGCCGAAGAGGCCGTCTTAGCGGATCCTTTCGCTCAACGGAACTTGGCCAAACCGAAGAGGCCGTCTTAGCGGATCCTGTCGCTCAACGGAACTTGGCCAAATCGAAGAGGCCGTCTGAGCGGATCCTGTCGCTCAACGGAACTTGGCCAAACCGAAGAGGCCGTCTTAGCGGATCCTGTCACTCAACGGAACTTGGCCAAACCGAAGAGGCCGTCTTAGCGGACCCTTTAGCTCAACGGAACTTGGACAAGCAGAAGAGGCCGTCTTAGCGTATCCTGTCGCTCAACGGAACTTGGCCAAACTGAAGAGGCCGTCTTAGCGGACCCTTTAGCTCAACGGAACTTGGCCAAACCGAAGAGGCCGTCTTAGCGGATCCTGTCGCTCAACGGAACTTGGCCAAATCGAAGAGGCTGTCTTAGCAGACCCTTTAGCTCAACGGAACTTGGCCAAACCGAAGAGGCCGTCTTAGCGGATCCTGTCGCTCAAAGGAACTTGGCCAAATCGAAGAGGCCGTCTTAGCGGATCCTTTAGCTCAACGGAACTTGGCCAAACCGAAGAGGCCGTCTTAGCGGATCCTGTCGCTCAACGGAACTTGGCCAAACCGAAGAGGCCGTCTTAGCGGATCCTGTCGCTCAATAAAACTTGGCCAAACCGAAGAGGCCGTCTTAGCGGATCCTGTCGCTCAACGGAACTTGGCCAAACCGAAGAGGCCGTCTTAGCGGATCCTTTCGCTCAACGGAACTTGGCCAAGCCGAAGAGGCCGTCTTAGCGGATCCTTTAGCTCAACGGAACTTGGCGAAACCGAAGAGGCCGTCTTAGCGGACCCTTTAGCTCAACGGAACTTGGCCAAGCCGAAGAGGCCGTCTTAGCGGATCCTGTCGCTCAACGGAACTTGGCCAAATCGAAGAGGCCATCTGAGCGGATCCTGTCGCTCAACGGAACTTGGCCAAACCGAAGAGGCCGTCTTAGCGGATCCTGTCGCTCAACGGAACTTGGCCAAACCGAAGAGGCCGTCTTAGCGGATCCTTTCGCTCAACGGAACTTGGCCAAACTGAAGAGGCCGTCTTAGCGGACCCTTTAGCTCAACGGAACTTGGCCAATCCTAAGAGGCCATCTTAGCGGACCCTTTCGCTCAACGGAACTTGGCCAAACCGAAGCGGCCGTCTTAGCGGACTCTTTAGCTCAACGGAACTTGGCCAAACCGAAGCGGCCGTCTTAGCGGACTCTTTAGCTCAACGGAACTTGGCCAAACCGAAGAGGCCGTCTTAGCGGATCCTTTAGCTCAACGGAACTTGGCCAAACTGAAGAGGCCGTCTTAGCGGACCCTTTCCCTCAACGGAACTTGGCTAATCCGAAGAGGCCGTCTTAGCGGATCCTTTCCCTCAACGGAACTTGGCCAAACTGAAGAGGTCGTCTTAGCGGACCCTTTAGCTCAACGGAACTTGGCCAATCCTAAGAGGCCATCTTAGCGGACCCTTTAACTCAACGGAACTTGGCCAAACCGAAGAGGCCGTCTTAGCGGACTCTTTAGCTCAACGGAACTTGGCCAAACCGAAGAGGCCGTCTTAGCGGACCCTTTCGCTCAACGGAACTTGGCCAAGCTGAAGAGGCCGTCTTAGCGGATCCTGTCGCTCAACGGAACTTGGCCAAACTGAAGAGGCCGTCTAAGCGGACCCTTTAGCTCAACGGAACTTGGCCAAACTGAAGAGGCCGTCTTAGCGGATCCTGTCGCTCAACGGAACTTGGCCAAACCGAAGAGGCCGTCTTAGCGGATCCTGTCGCTCAACGGAACTTGGCCAAACCGAAGAGGCCGTCTTAGCGGATCCTGTCACTCAACGGAACTTGGCCAAACCAAAGAGGCCGTCTTAGCGGATCCTTTCGCTCAACGGAACTTGGCCAAACTGAAGAGGCCGTCTTAGCGGACCCTTTAGCTCAACGGAACTTGGCCAATCCTAAGAGGCCATCTTAGCGGACCCTTTCGCTCAACGGAACTTGGCCAAACCGAAGCGGCCGTCTTAGCGGACTCTTTAGCTCAACGGAACTTGGCCAAACCGAAGCGGCCGTCTTAGCGGACTCTTTAGCTCAACGGAACTTGGCCAAACCGAAGAGGCCGTCTTAGCGGATCCTTTAGCTCAACGGAACTTGGCCAAACTGAAGAGGTCGTCTTAGCGGACCCTTTAGCTCAACGGAACTTGGCCAATCCTAAGAGGCCATCTTAGCGGACCCTTTAACTCAACGGAACTTGGCCAAACCGAAGAGGCCGTCTTAGCGGACTCTTTAGCTCAACGGAACTTGGCCAAACCGAAGAGGCCGTCTTAGCGGACCCTTTCGCTCAACGGAACTTGGCCAAGCTGAAGAGGCCGTCTTAGCGGATCCTGTCGCTCAACGGAACTTGGCCAAACTGAAGAGGCCGTCTTAGCGGACCCTTTAGCTCAACGGAACTTGGCCAAACCGAAGAGGCCGTCTTAGCGGATCCTGTCGCTCAACGGAACTTGGCCAAATCGAAGAGGCCGTCTTAGCAGACCCTTTAGCTCAACGGAACTTGGCCAAACCGAAGAGGCCGTCTTAGCGGATCCTGTCGCTCAAAGGAACTTCGCCAAATCGAAGAGGCCGTCTTAGCAGATCCTTTAGCTCAACAGAACTTGGCCAAACCGAAGAGGCCGTCTTAGCGGATCCTGTCGCTCAACGGAACTTGGCCAAACCGAAGAGGCCGTCTTAGCGGATCCTTTCGCTCAACGGAACTTGGCCAAGCCGAAGAGGCCGTCTTAGCGGATCCTTTAGCTCAACGGAACTTGGCGAAACCGAAGAGGCCGTCTTAGCGGACCCTTTAGCTCAACGGAACTTGGCCAAGCCGAAGAGGCCGTCTTAGCGGATCCTGTCGCTCAACGGAACTTGGCCAAATCGAAGAGGCCATCTGAGCGGATCCTGTCGCTCAACGGAACTTGGCCAAACCGAAGAGGCCGTCTTAGCGGATCCTGTCGCTCAACGGAACTTGGCCAAACCGAAGAGGCCGTCTTAGCGGATCCTGTCACTCAACGGAACTTGGCCAAACCAAAGAGGCCGTCTTAGCGGATCCTTTCGCTCAACGGAACTTGGCCAAACTGAAGAGGCCGTCTTAGCGGACCCTTTAGCTCAACGGAACTTGGCCAATCCTAAGAGGCCATCTTAGCGGACCCTTTCGCTCAACGGAACTTGGCCAAACCGAAGCGGCCGTCTTAGCGGACTCTTTAGATCAACGGAACTTGGCCAAACCGAAGAGGCCGTCTTAGCGGACCCTTTCGCTCAACGGAACTTGGCCAAGCTGAAGAGGCCGTCTTAGCGGATCCTGTCGCTCAACGGAACTTGGCCAAACTGAAGAGGCCGTCTTAGCGGACCCTTTAGCTCAACGGAACTTGGCCAAACCGAAGAGGCCGTCTTAGCGGATCCTGTCGCTCAACGGAACTTGGCCAAATCGAAGAGGCCGTCTTAGCAGACCCTTTAGCTCAACGGAACTTGGCCAAACCGAAGAGGCCGTCTTAGCGGATCCTGTCGCTCAAAGGAACTTGGCCAAATCGAAGAGGCCGTCTTAGCAGATCCTTTAGCTCAACAGAACTTGGCCAAACCGAAGAGGCCGTCTTAGCGGATCCTGTCGCTCAACGGAACTTGGCCAAACCGAAGAGGCCGTCTTAGCGGATCCTTTCGCTCAACGGAACTTGGCCAAGCCGAAGAGGCCGTCTTAGCGGATCCTTTAGCTCAACGGAACTTGGCGAAACCGAAGAGGCCGTCTTAGCGGACCCTTTAGCTCAACGGAACTTGGCCAAGCCGAAGAGGCCGTCTTAGCGGATCCTGTCGCTCAACGGAACTTGGCCAAATCGAAGAGGCCATCTGAGCGGATCCTGTCGCTCAACGGAACTTGGCCAAACCGAAGAGGCCGTCTTAGCGGATCCTGTCGCTCAACGGAACTTGGCCAAACCGAAGAGGCCGTCTTAGCGGATCCTGTCACTCAACGGAACTTGGCCAAACCAAAGAGGCCGTCTTAGCGGATCCTTTCGCTCAACGGAACTTGGCCAAACTGAAGAGGCCGTCTTAGCGGACCCTTTAGCTCAACGGAACTTGGCCAATCCTAAGAGGCCATCTTAGCGGACCCTTTCGCTCAACGGAACTTGGCCAAACCGAAGCGGCCGTCTTAGCGGACTCTTTAGATCAACGGAACTTGGCAAAACCGAAGAGGCCGTCTTAGCGGACCCTTTAACTCAACGGAACTTGGCCAAACCGAAGAGGCCGTCTTAGCGGACTCTTTAGCTCAACGGAACTTGGCCAAACCGAAGAGGCCGTCTTAGCGGACCCTTTCGCTCAACGGAACTTGGCCAAGCTGAAGAGGCCGTCTTAGCGGATCCTGTCGCTCAACGGAACTTGGCCAAACTGAAGAGGCCGTCTTAGCGGACCCTTTAGCTCAACGGAACTTGGCCAAACTGAAGAGGCCGTCTTAGCGGATCCTGTAGCTCAACGGAACTTGGCCAAACCGAAGAGGCCGTCTTAGCGGATCCTTTAGCTCAACGGAACTTGGCCAAACCAAAGAGGCCGTCTTAGCGGATCCTGTCGCTCAACGGAACTTGGCCAAATCGAAGAGGCCGTCTTAGCGGATCCTTCCGCTCAACGGAACTTGGCCAAACCGAAGAGGCCGTCTTAGCGGACCCTTTAGCTCAACGGAACTTGGCCAAACCGAAGAGGCCGTCTTAGCGGATCCTGTCGCTCAACGGAACTTGGCCAAACCGAAGAGGCCGTCTTAGCGGATCCTGTCACTCAACGGAACTTGGCCAAACCAAAGAGGCCGTCTTAGCGGATCCTTTCGCTCAACGGAACTTGGCCAAACTGAAGAGGCCGTCTTAGCGGACCCTTTAGCTCAACGGAACTTGGCCAATCCTAAGAGGCCATCTTAGCGGACCCTTTCGCTCAACGGAACTTGGCCAAACCGAGGCGGCCGTCTTAGCGGACTCTTTAGCTCAACGGAACTTGGCCAAACCGAAGAGGCCGTCTTAGCGGATCCTTTAGCTCAACGGAACTTGGCCAAACTGAAGAGGCCGTCTTAGCGGACCCTTTCCCTCAACGGAACTTGGCTAATCCGAAGAGGCCGTCTTAGCGGATCCTTTCGCTCAACGGAACTTTGCCAAACTAAAGAGGCCGTCTTAGCGGACCCTTTAGCTCAACGGAACTTGGCCAAACCGAAGAGGCCGTCGTAGCGGATCCTTTCGCTCAACGGAACTTGGCCAAACTGAAGAGGTCGTCTTAGCGGACCCTTTAGCTCAACGGAACTTGGCCAATCCTAAGAGGCCATCTTAGCGGACCCTTTAACTCAACGGAACTTGGCCAAACCGAAGAGGCCGTCTTAGCGGATTCTTTAGCTCAACGGAACTTGGCCAAGCTGAAGAGGCCGTCTTAGCGGATCCTGTCGCTCAACGGAACTTGGCCAAACTGAAGAGGCCGTCTTAGCGGACCCTTTAGCTCAACGGAACTTGGCCAAACTGAAGAGGCCGTCTTAGCGGATCCTGTAGCTCAAAGGAACTTGGCCAAACCGAAGAGGCCGTCTTAGCGGATCCTTTAGCTCAACGGAACTTGGCCAAACCAAAGAGGCCGTCTTAGCGGATCCTGTCGCTCAACGGAACTTGGCCAAACCGTAGAGGCCGTCTTAGCGGATCCTGTCACTCAACGGAACTTGGCCACACCGAAGAGGCCGTCTTAGCGGACCCTTTAGCTCAACGGAACTTGGACAAGCAGAAGAGGCCGTCTTAGCGGATCCTGTCGCTCAACGGAACTTGGCCAAACTGAAGAGGCCGTCTTAGCGGACCCTTTCGCTCAACGGAACTTGGCCAAGCTGAAGAGGCCGTCTTAGCGGATCCTGTCGCTCAACGGAACTTGGCCAAACTGAAGAGGCCGTCTTAGCGGACCCTTTAGCTCAACGGAACTTGGCCAAGCTGAAGAGGCCGTCTTAGCGGATCCTGTCGCTCAACGGAACTTGGCCAAACTGAAGAGGCCGTCTTAGCGGACCCTTTAGCTCAACGGAACTTGGCCAAACCGAAGAGGCCGTCTTAGCGGATCCTTTAGCTCAACGGAACTTGGCCAAACTGAAGAGGCCGTCTTAGCGGACCCTTTCCCTCAACGGAACTTGGCTAATCCGAAGAGGCCATCTTAGCGGACCCTTTCGCTCAACGGAACTTTGCCAAACTAAAGAGGCCGTCTTAGCGGACTCTTTAGATCAACGGAACTTGGCAAAACCGAAGAGGCCGTCTTAGCGGACCCTTTAACTCAACGGAACTTGGCCAAACCGAAGAGGCCGTCTTAGCGGACTCTTTAGCTCAACGGAACTTGGCCAAACCGAAGAGGCCGTCTTAGCGGACCCTTTCGCTCAACGGAACTTGGCCAAACCGAAGAGGCCGTCTTAGCGGACTCTTTAGCTCAACGGAACTTGGCCAAACCGAAGAGGCCGTCTTAGCGGACCCTTTCGCTCAACGGAACTTGGCCAAGCTGAAGAGGCCGTCTTAGCGGATCCTGTCGCTCAACGGAACTTGGCCAAACTGAAGAGGCCGTCTTAGCGGACCCTTTAGCTCAACGGAACTTGGCCAAACTGAAGAGGCCGTCTTAGCGGATCCTGTAGCTCAACGGAACTTGGCCAAACCGAAGAGGCCGTCTTAGCGGATCCTTTAGCTCAATGGAACTTGGCCAAACCAAAGAGACCGTCTTAGCGGATCCTGTCGCTCAACGGAACTTGACCAAATCGAAGAGGCCGTCTTAGCGGATCCTTCCGCTCAACGGAACTTGGCCAAACCGAAGAGGCCGTCTTAGCGGACCCTTTAGCTCAACGGAACTTGGCCAAACCGAAGAGGCCGTCTTAGCGGATCCTGTCGCTCAACGGAACTTGGCCAAACCGAAGAGGCCGTCTTAGCGGATCCTGTCACTCAACGGAACTTGGCCAAACCAAAGAGGCCGTCTTAGCGGATCCTTTCGCTCAACGGAACTTGGCCAAACTGAAGAGGCCGTCTTAGCGGACCCTTTAGCTCAACGGAACTTGGCCAATCCTAAGAGGCCATCTTAGCGGACCCTTTCGCTCAACGGAACTTGGCCAAGACCGAGGCGGCCGTCTTAGCGGACTCTTTAGCTCAACGGAACTTGGCCAAACCGAAGAGGCCGTCTTAGCGGATCCTTTAGCTCAACGGAACTTGGCCAAACTGAAGAGGCCGTCTTAGCGGACCCTTTCCCTCAACGGAACTTGGCTAATCCGAAGAGGCCGTCTTAGCGGATCCTTTCGCTCAACGGAACTTTGCCAAACTAAAGAGGCCGTCTTAGCGGACCCTTTAGCTCAACGGAACTTGGCCAAACCGAAGAGGCCGTCGTAGCGGATCCTTTCGCTCAACGGAACTTGGCCAAACTGAAGAGGTCGTCTTAGCGGACCCTTTAGCTCAACGGAACTTGGCCAATCCTAAGAGGCCATCTTAGCGGACCCTTTAACTCAACGGAACTTGGCCAAACCGAAGAGGCCGTCTTAGCGGACTCTTTAGCTCAACGGAACTTGGCCAAGCCGAAGAGGCCGTCTTAGCGGATCCTGTCACTCAACGGAACTTGGCCAAACCAAAGAGGCCGTCTTAGCGGATCCTTTCGCTCAACGGAACTTGGCCAAACTGAAGAGGCCGTCTTAGCGGACCCTTTAGCTCAATGGAACTTGGCCAATCCTAAGAGGCCATTCTAGCGGACCCCTTTCTGCTCAACGGAACTTGGCCAAACCGAAGCGGCCGTCTTAGGCGGACTCTTTAGCTCAACGGAACTTGGCCAAACCGAAGCGGCCGTCTTAGGCGGACTCTTTAGCTCAACGGAACTTGGCCAAACCGAAGAGGCCGTCTTAGGCGGATCCTTTAGCTCAACGGAACTTGGCCAAACTGAAAGAGGCCGTCTTAGCGGGACCCTTTCCCTCAACGGAACTTGGCTAATCCGAAGAGGCCGTCTTAGCGGATCCTTTCCCTCAACGGAACTTGGCCAAACTGAAGAGGGTCGTCTTAAGCGGACCCTTTAGCTCAACGAACTTGGCCAATCCTAAGAGGCCATCTTGAGCGGACCTTTAACTCAACGGAACTTGGCCAAACCGAAGAGGCCGTCTTAGCGGACTCTTTAGCTCAACGGAACTTGGCCAAACCGAAGAGGCCGTCTTAGCGGACCCTTTAGCTCAACGGAACTTGGCCAAACCGAAGAGGCCGTCTTAGCGGATCCTTCGCTCAACGGAACTTGGCCAAACCGAAGAGGCCGTCTTAGCGGATCCTGTCACTCAACGAACTTGCCAAACCAAGAGGCCGTCTTAGCGGATCCTTTCGCTCAACGGAACTTGGCCAACGAAGAGGCCGTCTTAGCGGACCCTTTAGCTCACGGAACTTGGCCAATCCTAAGAGGCCATCTTAGCGTACCCTTTCGCTCAACGGAACTTGGCCAAACGAGGCGGCCGTCTTAGCGGACTCTTTAGCTCACGGAACTTGGCCAAACCGAAGAGGCCGTCTTAGCGGATCCTTTAGCTCACGGAACTTGGCCAAACTGAAGAGGCCGTCTTAGCGGACCTTTCTCAACGGAACTTGGCTAATCCGAAGAGGCCGTCTTAGCGGATCCTTTCGCTCAACGGAACTTGCCAAACTAAGAGGCCGTCTTAGCGGACCCTTTAGCTCAACGGACTTGGCCAACCGAAGAGGCCGTCGTAGCGGATCCTTTCGCTCAACGGA